>NC_045443.1:121668849-121685305 GCF_002776525.5 Piliocolobus tephrosceles
GCTCTGTCACCCAGGCTGGAGTGCAGTGGCCGGATCTCAGCTCACTGCAAGCTCCGCCTCCCGAGTTTACGCCATTCTCCTGCCTCAGCCTCTGGAGTATCTGGGACTATAGGCGCCCGCCACCTCGCCTGGCTAGCTTTTTTTTTTTTGTATTTTTTTAGTAGAGACGGGGTTTCACAGTGTTAGCCAGGATGGTCTCGATCTCGTGATCCGCCCGTCTCGGCCTCCCAAAGTGCTGGGATTACAGGCTTGAGCCACCGCGCCGGGCCCAGACTGAGAGTTTTTAAGGATTTAGGGTAGGAGAGTTTATCAGAGGTTTGGACTGCTTCTGTGTCTCTTTGTTGTGCTTATCTGGGAGGGAGAGTTGTGTATCTATTCCCATGCATTTTTCTGCAGCTGCAGGCATACCTGCCGAGTCTGCTTTTAGCTCCCCTATCTTAGTGCACCTGAAGGGAAAGGAATGTGCTTATTAAGGTCCACTGTTTTACTGGGGCCCATTGTATGAGGGTGAAGTTTGGCAGTTACCCAAGAGACTTCCTTCTGTCCTCCCTCTGTGCCCGAACTGTCTTGTCTGTGTTTTCCTGTCTGCCCTTTCTGGCAGCTTGTAGTTAGAAGAGAAATTATTTCCTTGAAATGCATGGGCTAGAAAGGGGAGCTGGACCTTAAAGTGGCAGTATTTGTCCAAGATGAGGGTGCTCCTGCTCTGTCACACAGAAGCACAAAGAGGAGACTTTCCCTTTGATGTAATTTACTATAATTGAAAGGACTGGGTGGGAACTGGAGAGGGAATCACTCTCTCCCAGTGACTCAGGGCTGTGTCGTGTTGAGTGTGAACCCTCTAACCCACCACCAGGGTTATGTCACGGGCTGGCCCCAGGTCCGCTCTGCCCACATGCAGTCCATCAATCGCCGTGACATGGGTTTTGCAAAACAGAAAGATTTATTCACAAGGCCGCCAAGCAAGGAGGCAGGCGAGCAGCCCTCACATCTGCCTCCCTGAAGATAAGGCTTAGGGATGTTTAGGGGTTAGGGGAGTGGGGTGGTTGAAGTCGAGGGGGAAGGTGGTTGGTGGTGGGGAAAAGGAAGTAACAGGTTCATTCTGAACAAGTGTAGCTGGGGTTCACAGCTTTCACAGGACATAGGCACAGAAAATGGGGTTGTCAGCGTGGCCTGAGGGTGGAGTTTTTGGCCTTCCAACATCAAAAGGCCACCTCTGGGACACTTGCATAGGCCCAGTTGAAAGGTCAGTGGTCTCAACCAGTTGGAACTGGACAGAGGAGTTGGCTCAACTTCCTGAAAAACAACCAAAGCGATCATCGCCATAGTGACCTGTGAATGTTATCCATAGTAGCTGGTGAAGGTTAAGTTTCAGCATTCAGTGATGAGGACTTCAGCTTCATGGGCAAAGGGAAAAAAAAATAAAAAGCAAGTGACCATAAGCCACAGAGCAGGCACTGATGACACTTACCCCTCAGTTTCAGTTCTGACACCCTCCTTCCTGTCAGTGCTGTCAGTGCTGTGCTAGGCCAGGGGGTTCAGAGACCGATGAACCAGTAGGGCCTCTTTTCTGACCATTTCCATGGCCGTGTGTGTGTGTGTGTGTGTGTGTGTGTGTGTGTTTACAACACTCAGTGATTCGACACTTGCTGCTCACGTGCTGGGTCCATGGCGTTTTGCTGTCTAGCTTAGCATGCTTAGCTCCCTTACTCACACCCATTCCATATACACAGAACCAAAACATGGGCAAATTCACAGGCCAGATGTAAACCTTAAAGGTAGGCCAATCAAGTGAAGAGTAGAGCTGCCTCTGTTGTGTCTGTGTGCACAGGAGTCTGCCCCGACTGTCCCGTCTGAACGGGCCCCTTCGTCCCTCCTCTGGCACGCTGTGGTTTTCTCATAGTACTCAAAACCCTGTGTCATTATTTAGTTTATGTATTTGTTTATTGTTTGTTGTATGTCTCCCCAAGTAAATGGCAGGTTCCCTGAAGCTAGGGGTGTTGCCCTTGGTAACTCTGTTCCCTAGTCCACTGCCTGGCATGGAGTCAGCACTGAAATATTTATCAAATGCACAAGCACTCATAATTTACATGAGGCTCTCAAAAAGACTGAGTGATTCAACAGAGATTGAGGTCATTGGTCGAGAGACTATGACAGAAGCAGTTCCCAATAATTAAAAGTTGTATATTTTATGAGATGGCTGTCAAGACTAGTGTATATAGTGTTTTGCGATACATTGTTTTCAGGTTTAACTCTGGAGGCCACTGGGATTTTGGAGAACTTTGGGAATATATTTCCAGTGATGTCCTCATGTTTCAGAATTTCATTATAAGAAGTTTACAAAGTGAGATTTGTCCTGTGATTTAAATGGGAATAATCGAACTCCTCACTAAACTCAGTAAGCATAAAGATTTGAATGCTGATGTGCTTTCAGGCATTGGAAGGAACTTATGGAAAAAACGTCTGTCTTTTTTGAAATGACCGAAACGTTCACCCTGGAAAATATGTTTGCTATGGAACTGCACAAACACACGGATGTTCTCAATGAGATTGTCACAGCAGCAATCAAGGAGGTTGCCATTGAGAAGGTAAGACTTCAGTTAAAAACAGGCTGGAGAAAACAGAGTCTTCTTTTAATTCAAAAAGAAAATAGGGAGACCTCATCTCTACTAAAAAAAAAAAAATTAGCTGGGCGTGGTGGCATGCCTTTAGTCCTAACTTCTTGGGAGGCTGAGGTGGGAGGATCACTTGAACCTAGAAGATGGAGGCTGCAGTGACCTGTGATTGCACCATGACACTCCAGCCTGGGTGACAGGGTGAGACATTTTCTGTCTCAAAGAAGAAAAACAAACAGAAAAGAGAAAACATATTTGCTTTAGTACCTGCTGTACTTCAGTAATAAAGAATTATATTAAATACAATTTCTGTTTTAATTAAATGTTTTATTGTTCCCAATTTAGTTTCATTTTCTATTGTTTAAAAAAAAATTTCTTATTTATTTATTTATTTATTTTGCCATTGATTTTTAAATAGAAGTAATAGATGTTGATGGTAGAAAATTGAAAAAAATTCATAATCCCACCACTTGAAAATAATTATTAACTTTTTAGTGTATTTCTTTCCCTACTTCAAAATGCATGCACACACATATACATATGCATACACACATACTACTCATATATGTGCATATACGCCCATGCGTTTGTGTGCACAAACATACACATACACAGGTACACACATACACATACCCCTACACATACATGCACATACATGTATACAGTCATGTGTCACCTAATGGCGGGGACACATGCTGAGAAATGTCTCCTGAGTTGATTCGTGTTTGTGCAAACAAACCTAGCTGGGATGACTACTGCACACCTAGGCTGTTGGCTAGAGCCTATTGCTCTGGACTGCAAGCCTGTACAGCAAGTGACTATATTGAGTACTGTCAGCCATTGTAACCTAGTAGTACGTGTGTATCTAAATATAGAAAAGGTACAGCCAAAATATGGTCTAATAATCCTATGGGACCACCATTGTATATGAGATTCATCACTGGCTGAAATGTCCTTATGCAGTGCATGACTGTACATAGTATACCACACATGTATATATACACATGTATATACATGTAGACACATATGCATGGAAACACACAAAATATACATGCCGTGTGCACACAGCATACCTAACATATACACATAATGTATATACATGTGTACATATGCACATAATGTACACACAGTGTACCTAATATATACATGTACACATAATGTACACTATGTATTCTTGTACACACAATGTACACACAGTGTACCTAATATGCACACATACATATAATGTACACACATATACATATACATACAATGTACAATGTACCTAATATACACATGTACACACAGTATACACACATGTATACATATACACACAGTGTACACAATATACCAAACGTATGCATAATATACATATAATGTACACACGTAGTATGTATACACATATGCGTATGTATTGATACAGATTTTTTTTGAAACGGGGTCTCCCTATGTTGCCAAGGCTGGTCATGAACTCTTGGGCTCAAACATCTGCTCACCTTGACTTCCTAAAGTGTTAGGATTACAGGCATGAGCCACCGCCCCCTGCCTCGATACAGATTGTTTTGAATATGGAATCATAAGAGACATATCATTTTGTAATTTGTTTTTTGTGACAGTAGAGTAAGCACAGGGGCAGGATCTCATAACTGTGCAGGCTTCGGGGGCAGACTGTGGGGTTGAGATCCTGTTTCTGGGGCTCAGTAGCTAAGTCTCATGCCTGAGTCCCAGTTGCCATCTCTGTAAAATGTGGGTGATAATAATCCCTACCAATATAATTTGAGGTATTTGCTTTGAAGACTGAATGAGATCATGTATTTGACATGCTTACCTGCCACATAGCAAATGCTTGATAGGTGACTATTATTACCATGACAGAATCCCAACTTTTCAGGAAACAGACCCAGGACTCCAATTGCGTTGTTAGCCGAAAGCAAGCTAAGGCAGGTGTTTTTGGGCTGAGGCTCGGTCTTTTCAGTTCATGTGCCTGAATCATTCTTTTTCTATTCCTGAACAGGCTGTGAAGGAAATCCTAGACACGTGGGAAAATATGAAATTCACTGTAGTCAAGTATTACAAAGGCACACAGGAGCGAGGCTACATCCTGGGTTCTGTTGACGAAATTATTCAGTCTCTTGATGACAACACTTTCAACCTGCAGAGCATCTCAGGAAGCAGATTTGTGGGGCCTTTTCTGCAAACTGTTCACAAATGGGAAAAAACGCTTTCTCTAATAGGAGAAGTCATTGAGGTGAGAGAAAAGATGAACAAAAGATGGATTAGAGCCAGTACATAGCAGTAGCTTATATATAAGGATATTTTGTGCTTAGAACTTGTATATGAGGATATTTTGTGCTTAAAAACAAATGATCCTCTTTCATACTTTTTTGTCTTGATTTATGTTGAGGGCAAGAGTGCATGATCAAAGGAATTGATCTAAGTTTTTATTTTAGTGAATGATTTTCATTTCCAAGATTCTTAATTGCTTCTTTTTCGTATATCTCTGTTTTTCTTTGATACTGTCCTGTTCTTGTTGCAAGGATGCTTTTGCCTCCTTGATGACGCTGAAAATTAGAAACATTTATTTTACATTCCTTTTCAGATTTCTCTACACTTGTTTTTTAAATGCCTGTTGACTCTCTCTTATGGTGGTGGGTTTTCCTCTGTGTGATTTTGGTTTTTTTTTCTAGCTCATCTCACATGTATTTGTTTTTTTTCTTGTGTTTGTTTCACTTTGTCATCTGTTCTTGCAGCCTCTTTAACCTGGGGCCTGTCACACTGGGAAGTAGCAAGGTCTTATAGTAGGTGGTTTGGGGCTTTCTTCCTTTTGGGCAACACTTGTCCAGACCTCTGTGAGCAACCCAGGCTCACTGCACCATATTTGTGCAGTTGCCTTTTTTTCCTCCCCAGACCACAGGCAAGCACCTTGTTTTTGGCCACAATCCAAGCCTTGGGTGGGATGAAGCCAGGCCTGGTTCACTGGCCAAGTGTGTGATCAGGCCTCCATCATGCCTGGGCTTCCTTGCCTTGCTTTTTTGTTCATTTGTTTGTTTTGTCTATGACTTTGTGTTAGTGGAAGCTCATATGTGGGATATAGCACGGTTTTTTAATTTGTGAGTTAAAAACATTTTTTTTTAGATGGAGTCTTACTCTGTCGCTCAGGTTGGAGTGCAGTGGTGCCATCTCGGCTCACTGCAACCTCTGCCAGCTGGGTTCAAGTGGTTCTCCTGCCTCAGCCTCCAGAGTAGTTGGGATTACAGGCATGTGCCACTATGCCTGGCTAATTTTTGTATTTTTAGTAGAGATGGGGTTTCACCATGTTGGCCAGGCTGGTCTTGAAATCCTGACCTCAAGTGACCTGCCCACCTTGGGCTCCCAAAGTGTTGGGATTACAGGCATGAGCCACCATGTTCAGTCAAAAAAAAATTTTTTTTTTATTGAGGTGAAATTTACATAACATAAAACTAGCTATTGTAAAGTGCACAATTCAGTGACATTTTGTACATTCACAGTGTTGTGCAGCTACCACCTCTAGTTCCAGATTTTCGTCAAACCAAAAGAAAAGCCAGTACCCCTTAAGCAGTCGCTCCCTACCCATCTCCTCACCCCAGCATCTGGCAACCTCCAGTCTGTTTTCTGTGTCAATGGATTTACCTATTTTGGGTATTTCCTATAAGTGGAATGACACGATATATGATCCTTTACGTCTGACTTTTCTCACTTAGCATGATGTTTTCCAGGTTCATCCGTGTTTTAGCGCGTGTCAGTGCTTCCATCCTTTTTATGGCCCAATAATATTAAATCATGTGGATTGATCATATGTTGTTTTTCTGTTCATTGACTGATAGACATTTGGGTTGTTTTCACCTTTTGACTATTGTGAACAGTGCTGCCGTCAGCATTCATGTACAACTGCTTGAGTCCCTGTTTTCAATTCTTTTGAGTCAATACCTAGGAGTGGACTTGCTGGGCACATGGTACTTGGCTTACTTTTTGCATGGCTTTGGCATGGCCTGTCCTTAGTTGTTGTGGGTCACGGCCTTCACCCCCTTCTCATAACTAGACGTTTTCCTACTTGTGCTGGGCTGCATGGAGAGCTTTCTTTTGCTTTAGAGCGTGGCCCATTAGTTATGCTTTCCTCGGCATTCATATTCATTGGAGTGGAGGGAAGCTGGCCATGCAGGTGCTCACTCTGTCACCTTGCCTGGAAGGTCCTTCCACCTGGGTTGATTTGGGTCTGTCCCATGTCAGGGTGGGGCTTTGCCATCCACTCCTGGAGGTATCTGATAACCCCTGCTGACACTGACCTTTTGTACATTTACAGATTTGGATGTTGGTTCAGAGAAAATGGATGTATCTTGAAAGTATTTTTATTGGTGGAGATATAAGATCACAACTCCCGGAAGAGGCAAAAAAGTTTGACAACATCGATAAAGTATTTAAAAGGGCAAGTGACTCACTTGTATTTTAGTAATGAAAGAAGGGCAGTGTTTTGAGATGTTTGTACTTTTTTATTTGCACATTGTATTTTCTCCATTGGTAGCTTCTCTCTCATTTTTTAGAGACAGGGTTTTGCTCCGTTGCCCAGGCTGGAGTGCAGTGATGTGATCATGGCTCTCTGTAGCCTCAAACTCATAGGCTAAAGAGATCCTCCTACCTCAGCCTCCCAAACAGCTGGGACTACAGGCATGTGCTGCCATGCCCAGCTAATTAAAACATTTTTACAGGGATAGGATCTTGCTACGTTGTCCAGGCTGGTCTCAAACTCCTAGCCTCAAGTGACTCTCCCACATCAGCCTCCCAAAGCACTGGGATTACAGGCATGGGTCACCTTGCCCGGCCCACTAGTAGCTTCTGAATTTTTCCTGTCATTATTTATGACCCTAATCTGTCTAGTAAAAATTCCCATTTGATTTTTAGCTGCTGGCGTATGACATTGAATCTTTTTTACGTTTATTATAAAAGCAATATTTGCTTGTTTAAAATATTTTGAAAACGTAGAACAGTGGAAAAATGTATCTCTCATGGTTCTGTCACTTTAACATGTCAACATATTCCTTTTATCTTTTTCCTATGTGTATACATTTAAAAAGCATAATTGTAATCATATTGTGTACATCTTTATGTCATAATTTTCTCTTAATATTATGAGAAATATTTCATATTAGGAAGTCATCTGAGGAAATATTTTCATGGCTCTCTATATTCCAGTGAGTGGGCTGACATTAGTTTAGTTGATTATTCTCTAGTAATTTGACATTTTGTTTGAACAGAGTTATTTGCTTTTGTAAATAATGTGCAGGTTCTTGCCTAATGCTTTTTCCATAGTTAGAGTGAGTATCTTAAGATAGATTGTTAGAAAGCAAATTGCCCATGAAAGGGTGTGTGTATTTTAAAGTCATCTCCAGAAAGGGTTGGACTGGTCATCACAGTGGCTGGTCGTTAGTGTGGCTGGGATTTTAACCCAGCTCATTTGCTCTCAAAGCCTGGGTATTTTGCTACTTAGCTTTGCTGCTGTGTTCTTTAATTAGAGGTGGCCAGTTCATGTTTTGGTCTCTTTTATCCACTAGCGTTTATAATTGTTTCATACCCATTTGCATAAGCTCTTTTTTTAAACTTAAAAGAATTATACAACACATATCAGGCCGGGCACGGTGACTCACGCCTGTAATCCCAGGACTTTGGGAGGCCGAGGTGGGCGATCACTTGAAGTCAGGAGTTCGAGACCAGCCTGGTCAATGTGGTGAAACCCCATCTGTACTAAAAATACAGAAAAATTAGCCAGACGTGGTGGTGCATGCCTGTAATCCCAGCTACTCAGGAGGCTGAGGTGGGAGGATTGCTTGAACCTGGGAGGTGAAGGTTGCAGTGAGCTGAGATGTCGACACTGCACTCTAGCCTGGGTGACAGAGTGAGACTCCGCCTCAAAAAAAAAAAGAAGAATAACATGACAAGTATCAATTCATTACCGAATGCCTTAGAAATTACAAAAAGCCAAGAAAAAAGAAAGGAAGAAAAAAGTACCTATAATCCCCTTGCCCAGGGTAACCATTTTAACGGTTGAGCATGTAGCTTTCCGGAATGTTTATTCCTGCATAAACATACAAATATATATAGATAAATAAGTAACATTCGACAAAATAGGATCATTCTTTTTTTTTTTTTTTTAAAGAGACGAGGTCTTGCTTTGTTGCCCAGTGATCATAGCTCACTGCAGCCTCCAACTCCTGGGCTCATATGATCCTCGCCTTGGCCTCCCAGATAGCTGGGACTACAGGTGTGCACCACCACACCTAGCTAACTTAAAAAAAAAAAAGATTTTTTTTTCTTTTTTTTTAGTAGCGATGGAGTTTTGCTCTATCGCCCAGGCTGGTCTCAGACTCTTGGCCTCAAACGATCCTCCTGCCTTACTCTCCCAAAGCACTGGGTTTATAGGCATGAAACTAGAATCATTCTTACCAATATCATTGGCTATTTTCATTGAACAACTTGACGTATTTCAATAAATAAACATCGAAATTATCACTCACAGCAGATGACTGACCTGTTGCTGGACATTGAGGCTATTTCTTTCTTTTTCTGCTGTGGTGAAGAAGCTGCTGTGAATATTCTGTATATACAAATCGCTCACGGTGGAATTGCCAGCTTCCTTTACTCAGCAAATGTTGATTGGGTTACTGGGTGTAAGCACTGCTGTAGGGTGGGGTGGAACCCATCAGTGAACAAAACAAAAAATCCTTTCCCTGTGCAGCTGGCCGCCTTATGGGATAACGAAAAGAAAAACCAGAAACCAGTTAGTTACATGTAGTACGTCAGAAGGTGCTAAGGATACGCATGTTTAAAAATGATAAACTGATCCCCTGAAAGCCGATGGCACTGGGCAGCTTGTCAGTTTGGTCTCTGCTGTGCCTGGGCTCTGGTGCGTGCCTGTTGGGGGTCAAAAACAGTGTGTCTGCTCCCCCTGCTCACCCTGCTTGATGGCCTCTCCTCTGTCCTGGTCCAGATCATGGGCGAGACCTTAAAAGACCCCGTGATCAAGAGGTGTTGTGAAGCCCCAAACCGCCTCAGCGACCTACAGAATGTCAGCGAGGGCCTGGAGAAATGCCAGAAAAGCCTCAACGACTACTTAGATTCAAAGAGAAACGCTTTCCCGAGGTTCTTCTTCATTTCTGACGATGAGCTGCTCAGCATTCTGGGGAGCAGTGACCCACTCTGTGTCCAGGAGCACATGATCAAGGTTGGCCCTCTGGGTGGGCAGGGGCTCCCCGTGTAAGCCTTAGGACCGCCTTCGGTCCTCCCTGGTTCCCTTTGCCATGAGGTTCAACCCAAAAGGTTAAGACTGAAATGTTGCTAGAGTTGGGTTTTTGGTTTGTTTTCTGAGATAGGGTCTGGCTCTGTTGCCCAGGCTGGAGTGCAGTGGTGCAGTTCGTGGCTCACTGCAGCCTCGACCTCCCTGACTCTAGTGATCTGCCACCTCAGCTTCCTGAGTCGCTGGGACCACAAGTGCACACCACCATGCCTGGCTATTTTTTATATATATTTTTTGGAGAGATGGGGTCTCATTATGTTGCCCAGGCTGGTCCCTAACTCCTGAGCTCCAGCGATCCTCCCACTTCAGCTTCCCAAAGTGCTGGGATTGCAGGTGTGAACCACCGCACTCAGCCCTGGAGTTTTAATTTGAAGCGTAAGCCTGACGATATTCACTCAGTCTGAAATCACACCAGATTCAGCGCTTTTTCCATAGTCCAAAACCTTTCCTTTTATAAACTAAAAAAAATTAAAAATAAAAAATACAGAAATATACGAAGACTAATATATTAAACAGAGAGGCATTAGAGGATAGTGGTTTCACACATGGACTCTAGAACCAGATGGCTGGGGTTCAAATCTTTGCTCTATTCTGAGTTTCTGTGTGACCTTCGGCAAGTTACTTGATCTCTCTGGACATCAGTTACCTCATCTGTGAACGGACATAACCCCGATAGTTACCTGTTTCAGTGGAGCTGCTATAAAGATGGAATGAGTTACTATTTATAAAGCACTTTGAACAGTGCCTGCTTTGCAATGTTGGCTAAACAACCCTCTCCACTACCCAGAATTGGCACGTGTTACCATTTAGTCATATTTGGTTTGTGTCTGTTTTTTGTGAAGTTGTACAAATTTGCAATACTCTTTGTGCCCATCCCCATTCATACTTCCTCTACTTTCTTTTTTTTTTTTTTGAGATGGAGTCTCACTGTGTCACCCAGTCTGGAGTGCAGTGGCGCGATCTCAGCTCACTGCAACTTCCACCTCCTGGGTTCAAGCCATTCTCCTGCCTCAGCCTCCCGAGTAGCTGGGACTACAGGCGCCAGCCACTGTCATGAATTTGTTATGATTCCTTCCAGACCATAACTTCATACTTTTTAAATAAATGTATATGTATCCATGAACCATTTCTGGAATGGCAGGAAACAGCAGAGAAAACTGTCCCTTGTGATGGAGAACAGAGGCTGGCCAGATATGATCTTTGGCCTGCTAATCAAAGCTCTTTATCTAGCGTCAGCCCGGGCAGGGGCTCTGAGCCTCGGCACTACTGGCATTTGGGGCTGGATGATCTTTGCCGTGGGTGCTGTCCTGTGCATTACAGGATATTATGTAGCATCCCTGATCGCAACCTACTAGATGCCAGTAGCACCCCCTCCCTAGTTGTGACAACCAGAAACATCTCCAGACATTGCCAATGTCCCCTGGTGGCAAAATCATCCCCAGTTGAGAATCAGTATTGCAGGGTAATTCTTCCATTCCAAATTAACAGAGCACTTAGGAACAAGTGCTTTCTTCCATACTTTCTGTTTAATTAATGCTGACTTCCTTGTTAAAGTAAAATTCATGTTTTTGACTGCATGTTTTTCCTTTCTCAAAGGGGAGGCTTATACAGTATTCTGTTTCTTTTTTTTTTTTTTTTTTTTTGAGATGGGGCCTTGCTTTGTTGCCCAGCCTGGAGTCAGTGGTGTGATCACAGCTCATTGCAGCCTCTACCTCCTGGGCTCAAGCGGTCCTCCTGCCTCAGCCTCCTAAAGTGGTGGGATTACAGCCATGAGCTATTGTGCCTGGCCTTCTGCTTCCACTTTTGTAAATAAGTATTTTACTGTTACAGAAAAATATAGTATCAGGAATACTTCATTTACTGTTTGCCTCTTTTGGAGACCTCTGATTTTATTCTTTCAAATCTGTTTGTTGCCTTCCCTTCCTCTCTGATTTGCGAGTGCCTTGTATTATATGGTGGGCCCTAAAGGACCCATTGTCCTAAATGTTATTCTAATTAATAACAATGACAATAATCAGCAAATGCCACGTGTTTAACAGTGTGCTGGCATTCGACTCACATTGTTTCATTTGATTCTCCCAAGCCCACCTTGGTAAGTGCCATGATTATGTTTATTCCAGGCGGAGAGAGGAGGAGCAACTCACCCATAGTTGCTCAACTGGATAGTGGGGAAGCTGGGATTCCACCACAGGCCTCTGTTCCCCAGCCTGGGGTGTTAATCACCCTTCCTCCTCCTCCACGTTCCACTGGCTCCTATGTCCAGATATCTCCCCACTCCAGCAGGGTTAGGGACAGAGTCTGTCTTCTTTTTCTTTCTGCTTTCAATCCTCCACAGATCTGCACAGTGCAGAGTAAATGAAAGTCCCCAACAAGTGTCTTTCGGATGAGCACACAGGTGGGTGAACGACATCCATCTTGCCTGTGATCTCGGCTCAATGGTTGCCATTGCTTTCATCGTGGCAGCTCTGCTGGATGAAGCACTGCTGGCTGGTCTTTGATTCCAGAACTCAGTGCAGGTCTTACAGGGCCTCCTCTCCCTGTTTTGCAGATGTACGACAACATAGCATCGCTGAGGTTTAACGACGGCGATAGTGGAGAAAAACTGGTATCCGCGATGATTTCAGCAGAAGGAGAAGTCATGGAGTTTCGGAAGATCGTGCGGGCCGAAGGGCGCGTGGAGGACTGGATGACAGCAGTTTTGAATGAAATGAGAAGAACTAATAGACTAATTACCAAAGAGGCTATTTTTAGATACTGTGAAGACAGAAGCAGGCAAGTCTGTGAATATGAACGTGCATTGCTCTATCCTACTCGTAGTCATAATGGATTAATTTTAAGGGCTTGGAGTAGATTGACTGACATTCCAAATGAGGTTTTATTATTTTGCAATCGGTAATTAGTGGACAGATAGATGTCTTTATTTTTATTTTTTTGAGACAGGGTCTTGCTCTGTCACCCAGGCTGGAGTAAAGTGGCACAATGGCTCACTGCAGCCCTGACCTCCCGGTTTCAAGAGATCCTCCCACCTCAGCCTTCAGTGTAGCTGGGACTGCTGGGCATGGGAATTACCACGCCTGGCTAATTTTGTACTTTTTTGTAGAGAGGGAGTCTCACTGTGTTGCCCAGGCTGGTCTCAAACTCCTGGGCTCAAGTGATCCTCCCACCTGGGCCTCCTGAAGTGCTGGGATTACAGATGTGAGCCACTGCACCCGGGCAAGCTAGCAGTCTTTAGTATATGTGCTGCCGAAGCGAGCTCAAGATAGCAGTCTTCAAATGATCACACCGAGCAGTACTCTGAAAGTATGCCCCCTGGTGGCAGCACAGGGCCCCTGCGATTGTTAGAAATGCTGATTCTTGGGCCTTAGCCTGCACCTGTGCATCAGAACTCTGGAGGTGGGGCCGGAGGATTTGTGTTTTTGCAAGCTCCCAGGGGATTCCCAGCACCCTTAGCGTGTGACCCGCTGACTTAGTGAACCACCAGAAACGAGGTGTTTAGTAGGATGATGTGGTATGTAACGTTGTTTCTAAAATATTTACTGAATTTCTACTGCATAGAAAGATTTTTGTGGCTAGAGAGGCTTCAGGATATCATGCTGAGCCCTGCCTGCTCCTAGCAGCTGAGTGCAGTTCAATTAGAAATACAGAAAGCCTCTCTGGCTAACTTGTTCAATTAGATTGAGGCAGGATCCCCCTTAAAGTTGGAGTATATTTGGCAGGGCCTTGATGCAGACATAAAATCTTTCTTGTTATTATGAGAACACCATCCTCTTGATTTTGTACACTGCCTTTTTGATTTTACAAAATGCAAACATCTACTTAAAAATTATCAGAGAACAGCATAATATTTATTTGAATATGATCCTGCTGTTTCCGAGGTACTGAGGCATATAAAAAATTTGTTAGCATCTTTATGTAGATATGTTCAGTGGTATGCTGGTAAACTGAATGTCTGGAAAAAAACTTTTTTAAAGCTTTGATTTAAAGTATTTGCCAATTTCCATGGTGCAAATATTCCTGCCATGGCTGATTTCAAAGCTCAATGAAATAACAGTAAGTGGTTTAACAACCAGCTTGCAAAATTCCTGAGTATTTGACAGTTAGTCTTGCGAGTTGATAGGAGGTGGCCCTACCATTCATTTAACCAATATTTCTTCAACCCCTGCTCTGGGCTATTCACTATGCTAGATGCTATTTCAAAACCAGACTAGACAGAAATCTCTGCCTTCTGTATGTATTAATCGCTGAATGTTTGAAAGTCTCTTTCATGCTCAAAATACTATGAATTTTAAGTCAGCATCAGTTGATTTGATTTGCATGATAGCTACCACTTTGCTAGGGCATTGCTACGTTTGGCAGTTCTTAGTTGGTGGAAAAGAGTAAGGGAATTCAGCCTGATGGACTGAAAAAGATATTTTTCTCATCCCAATGCGCCTTTGAGCACATGAACTTGTTGCTTCCAACAGGGAGAATAGTTGACATGAGCATGTTGATTTATTTGAGCTGATACGTGTGGCATCACTGAGAAGTTAAGGCCAGCTGTATCTAGTCCCAGGAAACACCAGTGTCCTGGGATTTCTTAGCTTTGCCCTGGTCATTTAATCTTCTCTGATCCTGTGGCCTCAGCTGCCACCTCTCCCTGTTTCTGATTCTAGGTTTGCATGTTCTTTGCAAGGCCCATCTTTGCTCGTCATTTCAGTGTCATCCTCTGGGTGTTCGTAATCTTTGTTGTCTCTCTCCTGATGTGTAGGAATCATGGATATAAGTAATCTTTAGGTTTTAGCTGCACTGCAGAATTTTAAAATAAGACAACAAAGGTCAATGTTCTTTTTATTGCTTTTCTTACTTATTTATTTATTTGTTTATTTATTTTTTGAGACAGAGTCGCGCTCTGTCACCCAGCCTGGAGTGCAAGGGCGCAATCTCAGCTTACTGTAACCTCCGCCTCCCAGGTTCAAGCGATTCTTCTGCCTCAGACTCCCGAGTAGTTGGGATTACAGGCGCCCACCACCACACCTGGCTAACTTTTGTATTTTTAGTACAGACAGGGTTTTGCCATGTTGGTCAGGCTGGTCTTGAACTCCCAACCTCAGGTGATCCGCCAGTCTCGGCCTCCCAAAGTGCTGGGATTATAGGTGTGAGCCACCACGCCCGGCCTCATACTCTTTTAAATTTATTTTGCCATTAACTGTAGGTCATCAAGATAATAACTGTAGTAACCCGAAGTCACTTTTCTAGTATTGGCATTGTATTAGTCTGTTTTCACACTGCTATACATAAATACCCAAGACTGGGTAATTTATGAAGAAAAATGTTTAATTGACTCACAGTTACGCATGGCTGGGGAGGCCTCAGGAAACTTACAGTTACGGCAGAAGGCAAAGGCAAAGCAAGTACCTTTTTCACATGGTGGCAAGAAAGAGAGAGAAGGAGGAACTAACAACCACTTATAAAACCATCAGATCTCATGAGAACTCACTCTGTGTCATGAGAACAGCATGGGGGGAACCGCCCCCATGATCCAATCACCTCCCACCAGGTCCCTCCCTCAACACCTGGGGGTTATGGGGATCACAATTGGAGTTGAGACTTGGGTGGGGACACAGAGCCCAACCATATCAGGCATTTATAGCTCTGAGTCCATTATTTTTTAAGTGCAGTTTAGAAAAAGAGCTTTGCCTAAATGTGTTTCAAGGCAATCACAAGCTATGTAAGTTAGTGCCTTGGTAGAGGAAATCCAAACATATGAAAAGAGGAGAAACCCCACGACTCAGCAGGATCTGTACATTAAGGGAGGATGAGATGTTTTGTTTCACCTTTCAGACTGGCAAAAATTCAAAAGCATGATACAACCTGGCCTGCAAACCTGGGCAGTGTGGTCAGAGATTATGAAATTCTTTGTTGGAATTTTAATTTTCTTTCTTGAGGCAGGGTCTTACTCTGTTGCCCTGACCACAGTACAGTGATGTGAGCTCGACTCACTGAAGCCCTGAGCTCCTGGGTTCAAGCAATCCTCCCGCCTCAGCCTCCTGAATGGTGGGGACTACAGGCATGTGCCACCACATCTGGCTAATTTTTATATTTTTGGTAGAGACAAGGTTTCACTGTGTTGCCCAGGCTGGTCTCAAACTCCTGAGCTCAAGCAATCTGCCGCAGCTTGGCCTCTCATAATGCTAGGATTACAGGTATGAGCCACTATGCCCAGCCTGGAATATTTTTTACTTCTTATAATAAACCCCAAATACTAAGTAAGTTTGAAAACCTTAATCAAATATTTTATTTTATTATTTTATTTTATTTTATTTTATTTTTTAGAGACAGGGCTTTGCTCTGTCACTCAGGTTGGAGTACAGTGCACAATTGTAGTTCGCTGCAGCCTCCAACTCCTGGGCTCCAGTGCCCCTGGAGTAGCTGGGACTACAGGCGTGCGTCATCATGCCTGGGTAGTTTTTAATTTATTTTTTGTAGAGACAGGGTTTTGCTATGTTGCCCAGGCTGGTCTTGAACTCCTGGCTTCAAGTGATCCTCCGCCTTGGCTTCCCAAAGTGTTGGGATTACAGGC
>NC_045443.1:121685405-121691780 GCF_002776525.5 Piliocolobus tephrosceles
TTTCTTTCTTTTTTTTTTTTTTTTTTTTTTTTTTGAGATGGAGTCTCGCTCTGTCACCAGGCTGGAGTGCAGTGATGTGGTCTTGGCTCACTGCAACCTCTGCCTCCTAGGTTCAAGCGATTCTCCTGCCTCAGCCTCCTAAGTAGCTGGGATTACAGGCACATGCCACCATGCCTAATTTTCGTATTTTTTTTAAAGTAGAGATGGGGTTTCGCCATGTTGGCCAGGCTGGTCTTGAACTCCTGACCTCGTGATCCGCCTGCCTCAGCCTCCCAAAGTGCTGGGATTACAGGCGTGAGCCACCGCACCCAGCCATGATCTGGCATCTTTCTATGCAGTCAGATACTTGCAACATTTTTTGTGGCGAGAGGCACCCTCGGCCTGGAATTTTACTACCTAGTCAGAGATAGGTAACATCTTACTCCTGTCTAAGTCTTACTCCTCTGACTTACTTAGGTAAACAAATGTAGGCACTTGCTTACCTGAAGCCTTTACTTTGCCCTCCCTATTCCAGATCAAAGAAATAAATTCCTGAAAGGACTGTTTTGGGTTCCAGTCCCTGGATTGATCAGAGCCTCTTACACGTGTGCATTCTCTGCAGAGTCGACTGGATGCTCCTGTACCAAGGCATGGTGGTGCTGGCCGCCAGCCAGGTGTGGTGGACTTGGGAGGTGGAAGACGTCTTCCACAAAGTGCAAAAAGGGGAGAAGCAGGCCATGAAGAACTACGGCAGGAAAATGCACCGACAGATCGATGAGTTGGTAACACGCATCACCATGCCCCTGAGCAAAAACGACAGGAAAAAATACAACACTGTTCTCATCATTGATGTGCACGCCAGAGACATAGTTGATTCTTTCATAAGAGGCAGGTGAGCATTTTCCGGGGGCACTGGCATTTCAAAAGGGACCCTTTGTGGTCCGCTGGTCTGTCTCAATGGTTTCCACTTCCTCCTCCACCTTTCTTGCGGTCCAGCATCCTGGAGGCCCGAGAGTTTGAATGGGAAAGTCAGTTGCGGTTTTATTGGGACCGGGAGCCGGATGAGCTGAACATCCGCCAGTGCACGGGAACCTTTGGCTACGGATATGAGTACATGGGTCTGAATGGCAGGCTGGTCATCACGCCCCTCACCGACCGGATTTACCTGACGCTCACCCAGGTGACTGTCGGCCTGGCGCTTGTGGTTACCGCTTACCTTGGGGCGGGGCACTTTCTCTAAGCTTGAGGTGTGATGACTGCTGTGATTGAAATAGCAGGGGAGATCGTTGCTTTGAAATCTGGAAAAGCTTTTCCATTCGGGATGTGACCTGATTGTCACCATTTGGGATTGGGATGTAAGTGTGGCCATGCTTAGCCGCTGCTACACTGGCCCCTAGGTAATGGTGTGTCAGGGGGCATCAGTAGAGGCCAATGGGAAAATGCAGAAATGTCAAAGATGGTGACTGTTAGGGCAGGTGTGATGTGGTTTTGTACGTCTTGTGACAGCTTTTATTCCAGAACATATCTGTTCCAGTGAACAGCCTTGGATGGTAGGGATAGCGTCTCCCTCCAGGACAGAAGGTAAACTTGTTTGCTGTACAGGAAATGAAGGTAACACATCCATCCAGGCAGAGTTTGGGCAGGTTGGCAAGCAACCCCCAAGACTGTTTATCAGATGCTTGCTAGTTTTCTTTTTTTCTTTTTATAAATTAGAGATGAGGTCTCGATATGTTGCCCAGGCTTGCCTTGAGCTCCTGGCCTCAAGTGATCCTCCCACCTTGGCCTCCCGAGTAGCTAGGACTATAGCACGCACCGCTGCAACTGGCTAGATTGGTGGTCTCTTAGGCTCACATTTTCTCAGCTGAGACTCATACCCACTGTGGGTGTGGCATGCACCTGGGCCCGTCTTCACATCACCCCAGGGATGTAGGGGGACAGGGATAAAGGGAATGAGTGAAAACAGGAAGCCCATGCTGCCTCCTGTGCTGTGAGTGATAAAGTCCTTTGTTTTTGAGAAAAAGAGTGTCATCTTATCTGTATTGGTTAGGGTTCTCCAGAGAAATAGGACCAGTAGGACATAGCTAGCTGTTTGTCTGTCTGTCTATCTGTCTATCGATCTGTCTCTGTCTATCTATCTATCTATCTATCTATCTATCTATCTATCTATCCATCCATCCATCCATCCATCTATGTATTATCTATCTATCCACCCATGTATCTATCTATCCATCCATCCTGCCTATCTATCTATCTCTCTCTCTATCTATTATCTATCTTCTTTCTCTGTCTCTACCCATCCATCATCCCTATCTATCATCTATTTTATCTATCATCTATTCTATCTATCTATCTATCTATCTATCTATCTATCTATCTATCTATCTATCATCTCTCTCTCTACCATCCATCATCCCTATCTATCATCTATTTTATCTATCTATCCATCCATTCATCCATCTATATATCTATCTATCCATCCATCCATCCACCCATGTATCTGTCCATCCATCCTATCTGTCTGTCTGTCTATCTATCTACTCTCTCTCTCTGTCTCTACCCATCCGTCATCCCTATCTATCATCTATTTTATCTATCATCTATTCTATCTATCTATCTATCTATCTATCTATCTATCTATCTATCTATCCATCCATCCATCCATCCATCTATCTGGATATTTAGGAAGAGATTTATTATGAGGCATTGACTCATGTGATGATAGGGTCTGATTACTCTCACAACCTGCCATCTGCAAGCTGGAGAACCAGGAAAGCCAGTAGTGTTTGAAGTTCTACCAGTGAGAGAGCCAATAGTGTAGAGATGCCTGTCTGGGTCTGAAGGCCTGAGAACCCGAAGTGCCAAGGGTAGAAGCCCAGTGCCCTGGTTCAAGTAGTCAGGCAGCACCAATGTAACCTCCCTCCATCCTTCTGTTCTGTTCGGTCTTCAACGGATTAGAGGAGGCCCACCCACTTTGGGGAGGGTCATCTGCTTTTCTCTTCCTGAAACACACTCAAGGACACTCCCAGAAATAATGTTTAGCCAGCTACCTGGGCATCTTGTGGCCCAGTCAAGTTGACACATGAAAGCAACCACCACATTTTTTCTCTATTCTGCACCTGTAGTCACAGAGATGAATTTGGAAATGACACCCACTTCCTTCTGTGCGCCAGAAAACATATGTTTTGCATTTGGCTTATAACAGGCACTATCCATGTATCTGGGTGGGGCCCCTGCTGGCCCAGCAGGTACCGGAAAAACCGAGACCACCAAGGACCTGGCGAAAGCCTTGGGTTTGCTCTGCATTGTCACCAACTGTGGCGAAGGCATGGATTACAAGGTAAGGCCTTGCTGTCACCTTTGGTACTGGCTCATTAGGTAGAGACCTTAAAGCAGGACATGGCATTTCACTTCCTAGTCTTCTGTGAAGTGACATGACGTCAGCGGGAAGAAGCTAGGAGGAAAACTTCCGCCACCACAGCCCCAGAACCCAAGTGTGTCTGCTTGAAGATCCTGCTTCGTTAGCAGGAAGTAGAGCAAGAGTCCCGGATTCACTAGCCTAGTAGCGTCAGGTAGATGATGTATGTGAGTAAAGCGGCCAGCAGACAATAGAGAGTGGTGGGATCTGTGGCTAACTGGAGAGCAAAACTCCATCTGAAAAGGGCGCCACTGTCCAACTCTGGTTCATAATCACCATTTGGGAAAGTGGACCCAGCATTGCTAGATTTTCCAACATTTCAAGAGAAGAGAAGAGAAATGGAGTTTTACACAAAAATCTGGATTTGTAAAGTCCCAAGTAGGAGCCAGCCCATGAGGGGCCTTGGAAGTCCTGCCGGAAAAATCCACCAGTCAGGTGGCTGGTCGCCTGCTTCTCTGCCAATCGGCGATCTCATGGTTTGCTTTAATTTAGAAAATATATCCATAAATGCATTGCTTGCAGTTTTAAAGATGAAAATTGTCCTTATCCTGACATGTCGTTCTTCCTAGGCCGTGGGGAAGATTTTCTCTGGCCTGGCCCAGTGCGGGGCTTGGGGCTGCTTTGATGAGTTTAATCGAATCGACGCTTCTGTGCTCTCCGTGATCTCCTCTCAGATCCAGACGATCCGAAATGCTCTGATCCATCAGTTAACCACGTTCCAGGTGAGACACGTGAAGCCCCCGGGACCATGTCCCCAGGATGGAAGCTTGCCATACTACCTCTGAAACACCAGATGGTGGGCCGTTGTCACTCTATACCAGGCTTCCTGTAGAAGATCTGTTGGCTTTTCCAATTGAGATGATTGGGTTTCCAAAATTATCATCGTTGATGATAGAAGGTTTGTAACAGTCCAAGGACTTCACACTGACTCCAGACATAGAACTAACAGTTACGAATGGGGGTGGGGCAGAGTTCTCAAATAAGTGATGTGCAGGGCCCCCTAGAAGGGAAAAAATATTCTTGGCGACTTCCCAAGTTTGAGAAAACCTGACTTAGAAAGCGAATGTTCCATGCAATCACATTGTCACAGTGAATAAGAAATTTTGTCTTCGTAGCTTGTAAAGTTACGGCATCATAACAAGCAGGATTTGCAAGATTATCAAAGTGAGAAGGCAAAATTTTAAAACAATTGTTGAGAATTCATCAATTTCTCTCTGCTGAAGAATATGTTTGCAGACTTGAGTTTGAGAAGTCTGTGTTAAATTATACCAGATTAAGCTGGATCCAAATTTGGAGAAACATGATCTTATTATGTAGTCTAGGAGGCCCAGAAGGGGGTTCTCTGAAAACACAAGACCAGTGTGGGTGGGCCATTTCCCTGCACCAGGGCCTTCTGGGTCCCTTGCTGTCCTTCTGCTTCTGTCCTCGCCCCTCCATACCCTGCACACTTGTCACTAAGCCACTTGCTGCGCAGTCAAACCCTGCCCTGTAACACCACGTGCGTCCCCATCTGAGTGGAATTGTCCCTTCTTCCCTTTACTGGAAAACTCCTATACATCCTTCAGAGCCCCATTGGGAAGTCCAGGATGAAAATTCAGCTTGAGCTGGTGGCCCTGGCATCCCACCTGCCTCCTCCTCAGGTCTCGGTGGGGCTCACTGTTAAGAGAGTGTGTCAACTGGAGACCGTTCAATATTTTCAGGATTCCAGTAAGGGATCTGGATAGATTTCCTTTTGATGAGTTCTTTTGAGGGAGTTTTGGGGCTGAGCTGACTGCTCCCGAGAGAGGGAATTAACACATGTAGGTTTCCAGAAGCTGTGTTTCTCAGAGCCAGGAGGCAGTAGCTGTCTGCTCTTCCCCAGGGCCCATCTGGGCCTCTTGTGGGATACCGAGGAGGGGTGGGGATGGTCTCAGGGCGGACCTGTGAGTCGAGGCAGTGGCCTTGTTTTGGGGAAGGCTGGCTGTCTTCCAGGCTGCCCTCTTGTTGGTGATGCAGACTGTGCCTCCTAAAAATAAAAATTTCTGTCCTCTGCCTGGCTGGCGGACAATCAAAAAAAATAAAACGGAAAACTTCACCGAGAGACAACCGGACTCAACCTTCAGCTAAAGAGGCTAAGAATATAGGGATTTCCGTGGTTTGTTGGTACCTGGGGCAACCAGAGGAATGAAGACTGGTTTCTTGAGGGTTTGAGGTGGGATTCTTTAGGGAGGAGTGACCGCATGAAGTCCAGGCACCCGCAGAGGGTGCAAAGCCAGGTGAGAGGAATGGAAGCCGGTGCTCTGTGAGGTGGTGGGCTGGGTGCTCCCAACCTGGCCTGTCTCCCTTAATCGCCACAGCCATGCCACGAGGTAGGTTGCATTTCTGTTGTGCAGAAAAATAAACTGAGACTCAGGTTAAGTGATCTGTTGAGGATCAACGGCTTCTTGTATCAGCCCCAGGCTCTGTGCTTCGTCAACCTGGGCCCCTCTCCAAGGTAGTGCCCCTGGGTTCAGGTCCAAGTTTGGGGTTCCACTGAGACCTGCCCTCCCCAAGGTCTTCGGTGAGGGGGGCCCTGCATTGAACACTGGGGAGGGGAAAGGAGGCTAGTGGTGTCATCCGCCTCCTACCACGAAAATGAATCCCCACGCGGCTCACTGCAGGCCTCCTTTCCAGGGGGCAGGCCGGCCGGGCCACCTAACTGCTTTCTTTCTTCCTTCTTGCCCTCCAGTTTGAAGGGCAGGAGATTTCCCTGGACTCCCGCATGGGCATCTTCATCACCATGAACCCCGGCTACGCGGGCCGCACGGAGCTGCCCGAGTCAGTGAAGGCGCTGTTCAGGCCCGTGGTCGTGATCGTGCCCGACCTGCAGCAGATCTGCGAGATCATGCTCTTCTCCGAGGGCTTCCTGGGGGCCAAGGTGGGGCCTCGGCAGCACCAGGCCACGCAGTGCAGACTTCACCCGGGTCTGCTTCCAGACTGGGGACCTAGGACGCGTTAGCTCC
>NC_045443.1:121691790-121726659 GCF_002776525.5 Piliocolobus tephrosceles
TGGGACTTAGGACGCGTTAGCTCCATGTGGCTCTTCCAGACTGGAGACCTAGGACACCTTAGCTCCGTGTGGCTCTTCCTGACTGGGGACCTAGGACGCGTTAGCGCCATATGGCTCTTCCAGATTGGGGACCTAGGACGCCTTAGCTCCGTGTGGCTCTTCCAGACTGGGGAACTCGGATGCCTTAACTCTGTGTGGCTCTTCCAGACTGGGGACCTTGGACGCATTAGCTCCGTGTGGCTCTTCCAGACGGGGCCTAGGACACGTTAGCTCCTTGTGACTCTTCCAGACGGGACCTAGGATGAGTTAGCTCCATGTGGCTCTTCCAGACTGGAGACCTAGGATATGTTAGCTCCGTGTGGCTCTTTGATTTTTGTTTTTTTTTCCTGCTCTGTCTCTCTCCCCCACCTCTTTTAAATTATAACTTTTAATTTTGGAATAATTTAAGACGCACAAGAGGTTGCAACAATAGTAGCACGGAATTTCCGGGTGCCCCTTTCCCCATGAGAATATCTCACATATCCACAGCCCATTGCCCAAACCAGGAAGCTGGTGTTGGCACAAGTGCCATTAACTCAGGTATAGATATTATGTGGATTTCACCAGGTTTCACATTCTGTCTTTGGCGTGTGCGTGTAGTTAGTTCTATGATGTTTTATCACATGTGGATGGGAGTGGCCGTCACCACATCAGGATACAGAACTATTCCATCACCACAGCCACAAAGAAGAGAGACAGGGTCTTACTCTGTCACCCAGGCTGGAGTGCAATGGCGGGATCACAGCTCACTGCAGTCTCAAACTCCTGGGCTCAAATGATCTTCCTGCCTCAGCCTCCTGAGTATTTGGGACTCCTGAGTATTTGGGAGTATTGGGACCAGGCAGATGCCATCATGCCTGGCTAATCTTGCTTATTTTTTGTAGAGACAGGGTCTCTACAGCCCAGGCTGGTCTTGAACTTCTGGGCTCAAGTAATCCTCCCACCTCAGCCTCCCGAGTAGCTGGGACTACAGGTGTGTGCCACTGCACCCAGCCTCTTGTTACTGCTTACTAGACACACTCTCCCCCAAACCCTAACTCTGGCAACCCCGATCTATTCTTCAGCCAGTATAATTTTGTCACTTTGAGACTGTTCTGTACCTGGAGACATGTAGTACGGAACCCTCTGAAGCGGGCTTCTTTACTCAGCACAATGCCTTTGAGAATATGTGGGTTCAAAAACAACTTTATAGATAATGTTTATCCTCTTTTAAGCTATCTATATAACATGTACGTATGTAAGATCTTTCCAGAAGTTCTGGAAAAGTTACAAAGTAGAGAATACTTTTAACATAGAGGGTTGTCATGTTGCATTTCTGCAATATGTCTTTTATTGAAAGCTCTTGGTGCCTATTACTGTGTCAGGATTTTGAGATGGCATGATGGGATCTCTTGTTCCTAGGTTTTATGACTGAAATTGCTACACTTGCCTTAGGGACCTGTGGGTTTTGAATGCTTGCTGTAGATGAGGTGGCTGACTTGTCCTCAAAGACACTTACAGACTTTTTTTTTTTTTTTGAGACAGAGTCTTGCTCTGTCACCCAGGTTGGAGTGCAATGGTGTGATCTCAGCTCACTGCAACCTCTGCCTCCTGGGTTCAAGCGATTCTCTTGCCTCAGCCTCCCAAATAGCTGGGATTACAGGCATGTGCCACCACGTCTGGTTAGTTTTTATATTTTTAGCAGAGACAGGGTTTCACCATGTTGGCCAGGCTGGTCTTGAACTCTTGACCTCAGGTGATCCACCCGCCTTGGCCTCCCAAAGGGCTGGGATTACAGGCATAAGTGACCACGCTTGGCCCAGTTACTGCCTTGATAATAGGTTTAGGTCAAAATGAAGAAGCAATGTATTTCTAGAGTGTGATTCCTACAAACGGTTCTGTTCTTTAAATTAAGATGGTGAAGATTTTGGTAACACAGATGTTCCTTCACATTAATTCCCAATTTGCCATATTTAAAAATGAAGGACCCACCCTGGTATTTCTGAAAGATAGAGATGGAATTTGCTTATTTGTAGAGCGGCTGCACTGGAACACCTGTTGCTTTTCAATCATTTTATTTTATCTTTTTTTTTTTTGTATTATTATCTTCTTTCAAAAAGACTCTGGCAAAAAAGATGACGGTTCTGTATAAGCTGGCCCGGGAGCAGCTGTCCAAGCAGTATCACTATGATTTTGGACTCAGAGCCCTGAAATCGGTGCTGGTCATGGCTGGTGAGCTGAAGAGAGGCTCCTCTGACCTTAGGGAGGTAGGGGCCATGTGCTGGAACATTCTCTGCTTTCAGCTGGTTCATGTGCATTTACTATGTGGTTTCGGGGAGGTGATGGGCACAGTATGGTATCACCTGAAATGTTTAAGTCTTAGCAGCCGCTTCCCCCAGCAGTCTGGCCTTACTTCAGCCACTTACCTGTTATATCGTTTGTTTTGTAATTACACTTAGTACCTTAAGGTTGAGTGCAACGTCCTCGCTCCAATACCAACATTTATGATGCTTCCATAGTAATAATCAGTCTGTAGTCTCAGGATGGGTGTGGCAGAATGGTGGGGACTAACAAAATTCTCATGAGAGCATGAATGTGAGTTGTTGTTTTCTCTTTGCAACAAAAGAGGGGAACGATTGTGGTTGTTTTTACATGGACTTTAAAGAAAAAGTTCAGTCAATGCTGTTCTGTGGGCAACAGGCTAACCTGTTTCTCTAGTGACTGTACTCATAATGTTACACACATGCGCACACACATGCACACACACGCACACACACCATTTGGGTAGTAAAAGGAAACAAAACAGCTGTGAGTGCAGTGCTAGAAGCCTATTCGTGTCCATAGGCGGAGAGGCTACCACAAATCACTTCATTCTTTTGGGGTTTTCACACATTTGGGTTTTTTTTTTTTGGGGGGTCGAAGGAAGAGATATTTATGCTCTTACAAAAAAGGAAGCTGTAAAATGTAAAACACTATAAAGTCAGATGAAGCTGCATTCGTCATTGTTACTTCTTTTTCTTAGGAGAAAGGAGTTATATGGAAACTTCTTTCATTTTCTCCCCTGCTCATCTATGTCCAAAGTTGAAGGGCGATCATACTATCGGGTGGGTCATATCTTCTGGACTGAAAAACCACCGATGCCACTTTCAGTCTTAGCAACAGGGAAAACAGTCCCAAGTGCTATCTAAGGCTCTGCAAAAAAGAGTGAAGCGAATTGCAGCAGTCTCTCCTCCTAGGGAGGTGAATATGGTCCCATCACTGCAGTCACAGCTGACTTGTTTTCTTTTACTGCCTTACACTGAACCCAAGCATGCATTCATAGGCTTAACTGCTGCACAATCTGGTACTTCCTTAGAAGAGTGAAAACACATTGCAAATACCAAATATCCAACGACTTCTGAGAAAGAGGTAAAAAACAGCCTCCTGGCCGGGCGCGGTGGCTCAAGCCTGTAATCCCAGCACTTTGGGAGGCCTAGACAGGCGGATCACGAGGTCAGGAGATCGAGACCATCCTGGCTAACATGGTGAAACTCTGTCTCTACTAAAAAATACAAAAAACTAGCTGGGCGAGGTGGCGGGTGCCTGTAGTCCAAGCTACTCGGGAGGCTGAGGCAGGAGAATGGCGTAAACCCGGGGGGCGGAGCTTGCAGAGAGCTGAGATCCGGCCACTGCACTCCAGCCTGGGTGACAGAGGGAGACTCCGTTTCAAAAAAAAAAACAAAAACAAAAACAAAACAGCCTCCTTTTCTAGGAGGAAAATCCCTCTTCTCATCCAACAAGGTGGAGTTACACATGTAAAACTGTTTGTACGGAGACTGTGATGGTTTCTTCACATAGGAAATTAACTTTGCTAGATTGTCTTTGGGCTTCTTTATCATGTCAAAAGTTTGCAAACTTGGACCTTTGTTCTTATTCAGTAAATCTATGTCACAGGATGAGTCAGGATTTAGCATCTTTTGCTTCAAATTAGAACCACATATTTGGAATTGCTGCAGTTCTCTACTGCGCTTATCATGCTAGTGGCAGAAACTAGAGGACATTAAAAAGTCCCTAAAGGCCGGGCGCGGTGGCTCAAGCCTGTAATCCCAGCACTTTGGGAGGCCGAGACGGGCGGATCACGAGGTCAGGAGATCGAGACCATCCTGGCTAACCCGGTGAAACCCCGTCTCTACTAAAAATTACAAAAAAAAACTAGCCGGGCGAGGTGGCAGGCGCCTGTAGTCCCAGCTACTCAGGAGGCTGAGGCAGGAGAATGGCGTGAACCCGAAAGGCGGAGCTTGTAGTGAGCTGAGATCCGGCCACTGCACTCTAGTTTGGGCGACAGAGCGAGACTCCGTCTCAAAAAAAAAAAAAAAAAAAAAAAAGTCCCTAAAGTCAGCTATACTTGCCCTTTATTTAGTTTTGTTTGGAATAAAAGGTAAATAATTCACAAATACCACCACCTAAGCACCTGTTTCAAATGAAACATCAGCCTTCAGCTTGCAACACGATGTCTTTACAATTAAGCAAATAGCAGAAGCCCCACGTCAGTCCTTCTTCCTTCTGGAGAAGGCAGGGGAACTGCAATCCCCAGGGCTCCTGTGTTGAATCTGAGAGGTAGAACAAAAAGAAAAGTGGCCTTTTCCATTCCACATCCTGGAGGTAATGTGTAGAGAAGAGATACCCACATTTCCAGATAGCGAATACTGAAAAAGAAGCAGGACTGCCTGCCCTGGAGACAACAGAGAGATGCTTGCCAGGTCCTGAGTTCAAAATTTTGTTTTTGAGATTTATATAAAAGCACCTAAGACTGGGTGCAGTGGCTCATGCCTGTAATCCTAGCACTTTGGGAGGCTGAGGTGGGAGGATTGCTTGAGGCCAGAAGTTTGAAACCAGCCTAGGCAACATGACAAAACCCCATTTGTTTCAAAACAAATCCCCAAAACCAAAAAATTTAGCTAGGTGTGGTGGCACACTTCTATAGTCCCAGCTACTTAGGAGGCTGAAGTGGGAGGATTGCTTGAACCTGGGAGGTGGAGGCTGCAATGAGCCGAGATGGCACTATTACACTCCAGCCTGGGTGACAGAGTGAGACCCTGTCTCAAAAAAAAAAAAAAAAAAAAAAACACCAAAAAAACAAAAAAAACATATATATATATATATGCACACCTAAAGGTCAAGGCAAATGTTCTTCCTGTGATAAGGAACCTTTGCCTTAATGTAGATGACCATGCCCCTCTCTGGAAGGTGGGGAGGAGGAAGGTTCCGCTCCTTCCCTCTGGCCGAAATCTGTTTTCTTCTCCTCACACGGCCCACCAGGACACTCGGCCTCCCAGGAACAGGCCCACCCCGCCCCTAGGCTGGATCGCAGCGTTGTGCCTCACTCCTCTGCCTGTGTACCTTTTTTGTATTTTATTTAATTTTTATGTTTATATACAATTTTATATTTTATATTTCACTTTTATATATTTTATTTTACATTTTTATTTTCATATGAAATTTTGAAAAATGCATATTTAAGTTTATATGATTTATATGATTGTTATTAAATATGAAATGTGAAATTTTATATATTTTGTATTACATATAATTTATACATATTTACACTATATGATATACATATTAACATTTTATATAAATTTTATAAATTTATATAATTTATAAACAATACAAATATAATTTATGTAATTTATTAATTTATATAAATGATATACATATATACATTTTATAAAATTTCATTTATATAAAATTATAATATATATGTCATTTATATATAATTTATGTTTCATTTTAAATTTTATATTTCATATGTATGTGTATATATATGTGTGTGTGTGTGTATGTATATATATATTTTTTCGAGACAGAATTTCACTCTTGTCACCCAGGCTGGACTGCAATGGTACAATCTCAGCTCACTGTAACCTCCACCTCCCGGGTTCAAGTGATTCTCCTGCCTCAGCCTCCCGAATAGCTGGGATTTCGGGCACCTGCCGCCACACCCAGCTAATTTTTGTATTTTTACTAGAGACGTGGTTTCACTGTGTCAGCCAGGTTGATCTCCAACTCCTGACCTCGGGTTATCCACCCGCCTCAGCGTCCCAAAGTGCTGGGATTACAGGCATGAGCCAATGCACCCGGCCATATATGTGTATATTATATAATATGAAGTACATATTATATGAAATATATGAAATATACATATTTTATATTTTATGTTTAATACTCTTATATAAACTTTATTTTATATAATTTATATTTACATATTTTAATATAAAATTATAATTATGTGATTTCTGTATATTGTATTATATATTTATATATATACAGGACTTATATAATTTTAAATTATATAAATTTCTGTAATTTAAAATTATATAATTTTAAATTAAATGTGTATAAATTTTTTAAAAAGTATAAAATGTTTATATAAAAATTATATTTTATATTTCATAAGAGTGTTTCCACTGGGTTGGAAACACAGTCCAAAGCACTGGGTTCCTTTGGAAATCTCTTGGAAACGTGTTTCATTTCCTGCAGGACGTGGTGCTGATGAGGGCCCTGCGAGACATGAACCTGCCCAAGTTTGTGTTTGAAGATGTTCCTCTTTTCCTCAGTTTGATTTCGGATCTGTTTCCTGGGCTGGACTGCCCTCGCGTCCGCTACCCTGACTTCAATGGTGCGGTAGAGCAGGTCCTGGAGGAGAATGGCTACGCGGTCCTACCCGTCCAGGTAAAGCCGGGAAAATGAGCTCACTGTGGCTGTGCTTCCTTTCCATTGGCTTTTTGTTTTTTCAGTTCTTTAAAAATATATGTATAGTAAAATACACAAAAGTTTCACCATCTTAACCATTTTTCCCCATTTTTAAATCGTGGTAAAATACATATAACAATATTTACCCTCTTACCTACTTTTAAATGTACAGTTTGTTAGGCCCGGTGCAGTGGCTCACACCTGTAATCCCAGCACTTCGGGAGGCTGACCAACATGGAGAAACCCCATCTCTACTAAAAATACAAAAATTAGCTGGGTATGGTGGTGCTCGCCTGTAGTCTCAGCTTCTTCGGAGGCTGAGGCCAAGAGAATTGCTTGAACACGGGAGGTGGAGCTTGCAATGAGCCAAGATCGTGCCACTGCACTCCAGCCTGGTGACAGAGCAAGACTGTCTCAAAAAAGAAAAAAAAAAAGAAAGAAAAAATATAGAGTTTGGTAGCACTAAGTACATTCACATTACTGTGCAACCATCACCATTATCCATCTCCAGAACGTTTTCATATTGCAAAACTAAAACCCTGTCCCCATTAACTACTTACCTTCTCCTCTCCCTCCAGCCGCTGGCAACCTTGCTCGACTTCCTGTCTCTACAGATTTGACTACTCTAGGTACCTCCTATAGGTGGAAATTTTTGTCCTTTTGTGTCTGGCTTATTTCACTAACAGTGTTCTCAACATTTATCCATGTTGTGGCATGTGTCAGAATTTCTTCCTTTTTAAGGCTAAATTTTATATACGTAGTTTGTTTCACACAATGTGATCAGATGACTCGAATATTTTGTTTTGAGGCATCAACCATCAGAGGTTCTTTCCTCACCTCACCTTTTTTTTTCTCCTGAGTCACACTTAGAAAAAAATTAAATTAGATATTGCTGGGGTAGGATTTGGATCCTCTGAAGAGCCTGTAAGTTGTATATGTTGTCATTAAGCCAAATACGTATTGACTGGCGGAGTCCTGCTGAGAATGTAAATGCCCAGAGCCTCCAGGCCTGGGGGGTTGCCTCAGGTCGGGCAGCTTCAGGGTGTCAGGCTACCCCAGAGGCCTCAGGCCTGGGCAGTGGGCACCGGGTACCGGCTGTGGATGAGAGCTTTCTGTGCCTTTCCTGACCCTGATTTTCTCTGTAGTTGGTTGTTTAAAAGTATGTGTTTTCTGGAAGGAATGTAAAATGATGCAGCCACTTTAGAAAACAGCCTGGCAGTTCCTCAACAGGTTAAACCAAGAGTTACCATAAGACCTGGCAATTTCACTACTGGGATCTACCCAAGAGTGAGGACGAACATCTGCTCAGAATTGTTCACGAATGTCTGGAGCAGCATTATTCGTAATAGCCAAAAAGTGGGAACAACCCAACATCCATCAATTGATGGATCAACTGCTGAAACAGAATGTGGTCTGTCCACGCCATGGGATATATTTTGGCCATAGAAAGGAATGCAGCGCTGACGCGTGCTGCAACATGGATGAGCTTTGAAAACACGCTAAGTGAAAGAAGCCAGATATGAGAGATCACACATTCTAGGATCCCATTTCCATGAAATGCCCAGAATATGCAAATCCATAGAGACAGAAAGTAGATGAGTGGTTGCCAGGGGCTGGGGGCAAGGGGATTGGGAGAGATGGGTTCAGGGTTTTTTGCGGGGAGGGGTGATAAAAATGTTCCAAAATTGCTCATGGGGATGGTTGCACAAGTCTCTGAATATACTGGAAACCATTGACTTGTACCCTTTCAAAGGTAAATTGTAGGCATGTGTGTTGTATCTCAATAAAACTGCTTCAGGAAAAGATCATGGTTTAGCCCAACTGCCATTGTTTGTCCCGCAGGTGGATAAAGTGGTTCAAATGTTCGAGACCATGTTAACCCGCCACACGACGATGGTGGTGGGACCCACCAGAGGGGGCAAGTCCGTCGTCATTAACACTCTGTGTCAGGCCCAGACCAAGTGAGTATGACCTCCGTGGGGAGGGCCTGACTGCCAGGGGGCTCACGGTATATGTTTGGTGGCAGTATTGCCAAGTCCCACTTTGCTCTCTGATTTCCTGGGAGGGTAAATTTGTAATACACACCCCTTTTGACTCAGGTGTTTTTACTGACTTCATTGCAGACTCAGTTAAGATACTTTTAGAATGCGGCCGGGCGCCGTGGCTCATGCCTGTAATCCCAGCACTTTGGGAGGCTGAGGCGGGCGAATCACAAGGTCAGGAGATCGAGACCACGGTGAAACCCCGTCTCTGTTAAAAATACAAAAAATTAGCCGGGCGTGGTGGCAGGCGCCTGTAGTCCCAGCTACTCAGGAGGCTGAGGCAGGAGAATGGCGTGAACCCGGGAGGCGGAGCTTGCAGTGAGCCGAGATTGTGTCACTGCACTCCAGTCTGGGTGACAGAGCGAGACTCTGCCTCAAAAAAAAAAAAAAGATATTTTAGAATGCAAAATAGCAACCCGCTTGTGCATCAGATGGTGAATAGGCTCATTTGTGAAATGAGAGTTTCACAAACTATCTTATGAGGATATTGTGAAAATGAACGGAAGTCATAGTTTTTTGGTGTCTAAATTGCTTCCTTAAAGTAATTCAGGATTCACCTTATGCAGCACTGCTGTGGTTTCGCAGTGGCCAGAAAAAGAATGTCACCTCCCCCAGGTGCCTTATAATCTCTAGCCCTTCAGGGGCAATTCTTCATGAAGGAAAAAGTGATTGTACACTCCCACATTGAAGATCATAAAGGAGCCAGGCATGGTGGCTCATGCTTGTAATCCCAGCGCTTTGGGAGGCCGGGGTGAGAGGATCACTTAGGCCAGGATTTTGAGAACAGCCTGGGTAACATAATGAGACTCCGTCTCCACATTAAAAAAAAATTAGCTGTGTGTGGTGACGTGCACCTGTAGTACAGCTACTCAGGAGGCTAAGGAGGGAGGATTGCTTGAGTTCAAGAGTTTGAGTCTGCAGTGGGCTAGGATTGTGCCACTGCACACCAGCCTGGGCAAAGAGTGAGACCTTCTCTCTAAAAAAAAAAAAAAAAAAAGAGAGAGAGTATGTCATAAAAGCCTGCAGTGAATTGAAAGCCTTCTACTGAAAGTGGATTCCTGACTCCTCGCTTCTCTCCTAAGCAATAACTAGATTCCAGAAAGACCTCCGTGGATGCTGACAGTCTGGCAAAATCTAAATCAAGCCAATAATTTTTGTGACTTAATAGGCAGTCTATAAAATCTAAAGAGTAAGTGTATGTCATTTGTTCCCATTGTTTCTTCATATGTTTCACATGAGAAAACCAGCTGACAGTGGTTTACTGACTCTAAGCGGGCTGTACTGCGGCCATCTGCATTTCATTCTTTAATTCATTCATTGTTAAATAGTTTATAGAACTATCACACACGTATGTATGTCTAATATAGCATGTACATTATTATGACTTACTGATTTGTTGGTTGTGAACTGTGGAGTATGTGATATTTAGTTCTCTTTGGTTGGATTAATCCTATCGTTAGGGCTGTGGGGATTTACAGGCACTATGGTGAGAAGTGCCTTGTCTGCTTGATCCATGAAGTCAACACAGAGCAGATGTTGTTCTGCAAGTAAGAAGGATTGAACATTTGTAGTTCAAAGCTTTGTTGTTATCCTGGATGACTGAGTATGGTCTCCTATACGCCCTTAATTCTGAGATATTTACTTAAATGTCATATATATGAATATGGAATATGCATAAACATGAAATATACATGAAAGTTAGCTTCTTGGTGCCCTCCAGAGGCGAAGCTGTGCTTCTAGTTCAGACTTCATTTGTGCTGTGGCCACATTTTTGGTGAAATGTGGTTGCTTTATGTTTAGAAGAAAGCACTAACAGTGAAGGGAAGCCCAGTGAAGAGTTTGCATGGGTTGCATTGTAAATTTTGGCTTGAATTCAAAACATCGAATTCCTCACAGAGGGAACCCAGACTGTTTTCCTCATGCATTTAGTTTGCTTGAACCATGGCTAAAGCCTCTCTTGATTTAGGCTTGGGCTGATGACAAAGTTGTACATCCTGAACCCCAAAGCCGTGAGCGTCATAGAACTCTATGGCATCCTGGACCCAACCACCCGAGACTGGACCGATGGGGTGTTGTCGAACATCTTCAGGGAAATCAACAGGCCAACGGATAAGAAGGAGCGAAAGTGAGTATCTTTGTAGGTAGGAAAGAGCCTGGGTTAGTTAATGTTAATTAGCTCAACATTAAAAACGGTGGCAGGACTATACATTGTAGCTTCATGCTTGGATTTCAGCAGACTTAGAGTTCAATCCTGGAGGCTGTGCTTCGGAAGTGAGCAGTCCAGTCTTAGTGCTTTTTACGTGTGACCTCAGTCTTCTTAGTAATGCAATGTGCTAGGTACCGGGATTGTTCCCAGCTTACCACAGAGGAAACTGAGGCCTAGAAAAGATCAGAAACATGCCCCAAGGCCAGGGATTTGACCCTGATCTGTGTGACTCTAAGTCCTCAAACACAGCCTCCATCAAGCTGCCTGGTCACCATGTTCTATGGCAAGGTAAGTCAAAGAAAGGTAGCAAGGTGCCATGGAAAATGCAGGAATACCCTCCCGAGCCACGGTTTTCCATCTGTAGACGTGGTTGATGGTGCCCTGATGACATCACCACGTGCCATGGCAAAGGCCGAGTGAGGCCAAGTACAGAAATGCTCTGAGGGTGTGTAAGGTAATAAATGCTCTGAGGGTGTGTAAGGTAAAAAGCTTTTAGTTGGTCCTATAATATCTCTTTGTAAATGCAGGAATGGTTCTGATTTTATGTTCTAATCAAATCCCATTAATAATAAATAAAATCCTTAAATAACAGGAGTCCAAAGTCCCGACTCATGGCTTTAAAAACAGCTTCTTAGCACTTTTCCCCTGATTCCGGATGAACCCACGATTCCACATTGAGTTCCATCATCTTGTTTTTGGCCTTCTTTAATTTTGAGCAGTTCCTCAGGATTCTTTATCTTTTATGACCTTCTTGTTCTGGAGGATTCCAGGCCAACTGTTTTAGAGAGTGATCTCAGTTTGGGTTTGTCAGTTGCTTCTTCATGATTAGATTCAGGCTATGGCTCTTTGACAGGACGGCTGCAGGAACGATGCTGTGTCCTTCGCATCTCATCACGGGCACGTGGTGTTGGTTGCCCTATTATGGGTGGTGTTAATCTTGATCATTGGGTTAAGGTGCCATTTTCCTCTTCACAGTTGATATGCAAATGTAGGGAGATATCTTATGACTAAGTAAATTTCTCATCCAACCTTCACTGATTCACCCAATGGTTTGAGCATCTGTTGATGGTTGCTTGAATCTAGTTGTCATCGTTGTCATTGTTGTCCTCCTCCTCCTCCTCTTTCTTCTTCTTTCTTCTTCCTCCTCCTTCCTCCTTCTTCTCCTCCTTCCTCCTCCTCCCTCTTCCTCCTCCTGCTCCTCCTTCCTTTTCCTTCCTCCTCCCTCCTCCTCCTCCTGCTCCTTCCTCCTCCTCCTTCTCCTCCTCCTCCTCCTTCTTTTTCTTCTTCTTCCTCTTCTTCTTCTTCTCCTCCTCCTTCTCCTCCTCCTCCTCCTTCTCCTCCTTCTCCTCCTCCTCCTCTTCCTCCTCCTCCTCCTTCTCCTCCTTCTCCTCCTCCTCCTCCTTCTCCTTCTTATTCTTCTTCGGGGTCATGCTCTGTTGCCCAGGCTAAGTGCAGTGACATGATCACTGCTCACTGCAGCCTTGAACTCCCAGGCTCAAGCAATCCTCCCACCTTAGCCTTCCAAGTGACTGGGACTACAGGTGCATGTCACCATGCCCCGCTAATTTTTGCTTTTTTTGTAGAGACAGAGTCTCCCTGTACTGGCCAGGCTTGTCTTGAACTCCTGGGCTCAAGGGATTCTCCTGCCTCAGTCTCCTACAGTGAGATTACAGGGGTGAGCCACCACGCCTGGCCTTTGAGTCTTCTTATAATGAATATAAATGGAGATTTTCTATAGGGACAACTGGTGAAATTTGAATGTGGATTATATATTATAGTATTGTATCAATATTAAATTTCCTGAGTTTTATAATTCTGCTGTGGTTGTGTAAGAGAAGGTGCTTATTCTTAGGAAATACTTGCTTAAGTATTTAGCAGAAGGAAGCATTTTATCTGCAGTTGACTCTCAAATGATTCAGAGAGAGAGAGAGTAAGAGAGAGCGCAAATCTGGTAAAAAACGTAACAGTGGGGGAATCTGACTGACAGGCATATGGGAGTTCTTCATCCTATTTTATTCTTGTAACTCTGTAAGTTTGAAATTATTTAAAAATAAAAAGCCAAAAAGAAAAAAGATATGGGAAGGAAATAAACCAAAATGTTAATGCTGAAAAAAAAAAAAATCCAACTACTTATATCAGTGAGTTAAATGGAGGCACTATCAAACCACCATTTCAGCACAGTAGAATAGTGTCTGTCCTATGGAGATAGGCTTTGCTGCATGAGATGTCACCCAGTATAGCCACAAAATGAAACCATCCCGAAACTCGAATACCTGAGGCCTTGGAAGTAGACATGCTGCCAGCACGCATGGTGTGTAAACCAGGGCTTGTAAACTCAGATTCGCCCAGGGACCCAACAGGTAGCACAAATGAGTGAAGTGGAGCAAATTACATGGTGATGTTAGCTTCCTAGGGCTGCCATAACAAATAACTGGGTGGCTTAAAGCAACAGACATTTATTATCTCACAATTCTGGAGGCCAAAAGTCTAAAAAGAGGTGTGAGCAGGACTGCACTCCCTCCGAAGGCTGTAGGGCAAATCCTCGCCTCTTCTGCTTCTGGTGGTTCCAGGTGTTCCTTGGCTTGTGGCCACATCATTTCAATCTTTGCCTCTGTCTTGGCCTTCCCCTCTGCATGTCTCATGTCTCCTCCTGCTTTTCTCTTATAAGGGCATTTGTCATTAGATTAGGACTCATCTGTATAAGCCAGAATGATCGCATCTTGAGATCCTTAATTACATCTGCAAAGGCCTTTCTCCAAACAAGGTCACCAGTCACAGCTTCTGGGTGAACACATCTTTTGGGGGGTGGGTACCATTCGACCCACTACACATGGATATCCAAAATACTTTCTTTACTCTTGACTGTACCACAGGAAACCAGGGGTTAAAACCAGTGATCAATAGCAATTGATACTCAGCCTCAGGTGTGAGAGAATGAGGTAGGTGTTGTGGCAGGGGCAGGGACTATGACACTTTCTGTCTCCATAGGCAGCCACTCCTCAGCATCAGCAGATTGTTCCCATGAAGGAATCCAGGTCTGTGTGCTCAGAACTTCCAGTTTGCCCAAGAAGTGAGAAATTCAGATTTTTGTGTGAAGTTCCCTCATTCTTAAATATTGGCAACTAACTCAAACTTTTTTTTTTGTTTGAGATGGAGTCTTGCACTGTTGCTGCTATCTCAGCTCACTTCAACCTCTGCCTCCTGGTTCATGCTATTCTCCTGCCTCAGCCTCCTGAGTAGCTGGGATTACAGGCACACACCACTACGCCTGGCTAATTTTTTGTATTTTTAGTAGAGATTGGGTTTCACTATGTTGGCCAGACTGGTCTCGAACTCCTGACCTCGTGATCCGCCTACCTCGGCCTCCCAAAGTGCCGGGATTACAGGCTCAAACAATTTTTTATGTACCATTCAGTTAAACCTGTGGGCCAGCTAGGGTGCTCTGTCTCAGATCCTGGCTAGAAAACCCTGGGAAAAAGACATTCAACATGAATGGAAAGGTTATACCAAGTTCCATAATTGGAAACTCTCTAGGACCCATACCTCTCCTTTCTTTGGTTACTGCAGGTATATTTTATTTGATGGTGATGTGGATGCTCTATGGGTGGAAAACATGAATTCTGTGATGGATGACAACAGGTTGTTGACATTGGCCAATGGGGAACGCATCCGGCTCCAAGCACACTGTGCCCTGCTCTTTGAGGCAAGTAGTGATTAAAAGTAAATTTGAACATAAGTCTTTCTTGTAATTAAAAATGTAAATGTTTATTAAAGTAGTAGTAAATATAGATGATTATTTAAAAACAAACAATACATAAGGGTTTATAATGAGTATAACTCTTTGTTCTTTACTCCTCTCATCCCTCTTTATCCCAGAGGTGACTACTTTTACTTTTTATGAATTGTTTCTTCTCATGATTACCCTACTGTCTATAAGTAACAGGCTTAGTATGATATTCTTGCTTTATACATTTTATAGTTCGTACATTATCTATCGACTGACTGCTACAAAAGTAAGAATTCATCGCTTATAACACTAACGTCAGAATAGTATATTGCTAAGTTGGTTAACAGTAGATAATGTTTACATTATAATGAAGATAGAAATATTTACTGAAGAACCAACTAATATACTGTGATTACATTTACTTACTTTTAGAGCCATTTTCTTTGTCTGGAGTTGGTAATTGCCTTCCTTTTTTTTTTTTTTTCCTCACACTATTTGCCTTTATCTTAACCTCATTTTTTAAAAACTTTGTATCATATCAAGTATTCTGTTGAGCTCCTTTATTTCCTGGAGACTATTCTCCAAAGCCCTCTATCTCCTGCTTAGAATATGGACTGCTTGTTTCATAGGTGTGGCCCTGGGACTTGCTTTCACTCTAACTTAGTATTAATGCCATTTCTAACTGTAAAATTGGTGGGTACATGGAATATTTGTACATATTACTATCTGATTAGCTGACTGAACTATATTTTTTTTGTAGAGAGAGCTAGGTTTGTTAATATATCTGGTTTAGCTGTGTACTTATGAAGTTTTATACTGCCTGATCTCAACTATGTTAAAAAAATAATAAAGAAAAAAGATTGACTGGAAAACACTTCAAAACAACATTTGTTTCTAGGTGGTGGGATTTGGATAACTTACTTTCTTCTTTATACTTTTCTATTTTTTGTCAGATATTCTACAACATATTTTCACATTAATTTTATTATAGAAAAACTAAAAAGATGTTACATCAGAAGTGTGTAATCTCATCAAAATCCCAGGTGTTCAGTTAAAAACCTCATGAAAGCTGTGTTCATTTTGGTATGATTTGGATTTCATGCAGTTGTAAAAACTTTCCATAAGAGAAGGTCCTTAAACATCTAGTTTATCTTGTATATAGCTGTAGCCATGATTGATTTTCTTTATTTCTCCAGGTTGGAGATTTACAGTATGCCTCCCCTGCAACTGTCTCTCGATGTGGAATGGTTTATGTGGATCCCAAAAACTTGAAATATAGACCTTACTGGGAAAAATGGGTTAATCAAATACCAAACAAGGTGACGTTTTTTTCTAAAATGAACTTAAAGTTATCAGTATTGATGGCTAGTTGGATAACATAGTCCAGAGGGATGTTTGTAGTCGAAGGCGATGACCTTGTCCTTGATCTGCCCATGTCCCTGAGCACAAATTAAGTGAAAACATGGCAGACACAGTGTTTTTTTTGTTGTTGTTGTTTTGAGACGGAGTCTAGCTGTGTCGCCCAGGCTGGAGTGCAGTGGCCGGATCTCAGCTCACTGCAAGCTCCGCCTCCCGGGTTTATGCCATTCTCCTGCCTCAGCCTCCCGAGTAGCTGGGACTACAGCCACCCTCCACCTCGCCCGGCTAGTGTTTTGTATTTTTTAGTAGAGACAGGGTTTCACTGTGTTAGCCAGGATGGTCTCGATCTCCTGACCTCGTGATCCACCCGTCTCGGCCTCCCAAAGTGCTGGGATTACAGGCTTGAGCCACCGCGCCTGGCCCATGGCAGACACACTTATTTGATTTCAGATAATTTATAGCCAGTGGGATAGGTAATGATTGGATTGGTTGGTCTAGACCAGAGGTTGACAAACTTTTTCTGTAAAGGGGTAGATAGTAAATATTTGAGACTTTGTGTGGGCAATATGATTTCTTTCACAACTACTCAACTCTGCTGTTGTGGCATGAAAACAGCCAGAAATTTGTACATGAATGGGCATGGCTGTGTACCAATAAACCTTTATTTACAAAACAGATGACTGGCCAGAAGTGTGTGTTGTCTTAACAAAAGGCTTCTGCGAAAAGTGCAGAGATGGATGTGACAGTCATGTTTGGGTTGTGGCTCAACCACACCTAGGATGCTGTGACCACCCTCTCAAAGGAACACGGGTGGTCTGGGTGTGTCTCTAGGAGGGCTACTAGGTTGGAGATGAATGGAAACCAGGACATAATTATGCCAGAGAAGAGCAGAACAAAAGAAGCATGATAGAACCATTTGAGGCACTGTCCTGTGGGAGACAGCTGTCTCAGGACCCGTGCAATCCCTGGTGGTGATTGGTGCCTTGATAGGGAGGGGGCCTTCACTGCTTTACAGTCTTTGCTGGATGACTGTGGTCACTTGAACTCTAAGATGATCAGCCTCTTCCTGTCAAATGGGAACTGTTATCTTCCCTTCTTCCTCCCCAAGGGCATGGTAGACCCTGTGGCAGCGAAATGAAACACTTCATGATGAGATGAAAGCACATTGTGAAGGACAAATCTCTCTGCTAATATAGGGCACTATTATCAGGGTTTCCTCACCTGCCAGATGTATCATTCATCAGAAGATGTCGCTCAATCCTCTTTGGGCAAGAACAGCTTTCCACTAACTTCCATTTAAATAAACGAACCCTTGAAATGCTTTGGAATGCTGCTTTTTTATAGGTGGAACAATGCAATTTGAATAGTCTCTTTGAGAAATATGTGCCCTATCTCATGGATGTGATAGTGGAAGGGATAGTGGATGGAAGACAAACAGAGAAGCTGAAGACAATAGTTCCTCAGACAGATCTCAATATGGTAAGAAACGATCCCTGCTGTTAGCAAAAAGAAATTCTTTCCTAAAGACGGGCTCACAGTAGGGTTTTAAGGGGAGTGAAGATGCCAGACAGGGTAAACAGTAGCATTGTTGGTCAGTGCCAAGGAGGGCGCCATGCTTGCTTTTGTGCAAGTCAAGATACTGGGTTCCATCTGTCGGAACCAGCATGATGGGTCATATGCTGCCATCGCTCTGGGACCTGGGATCCCAGGATTTATGACTGGAATGGACTGTGTGGGTGTGGACTGTGGGGGTGGACTGTGTGAGCTGAACCAGATGTTTTCCTGTGAACCAGGTAACCCAGTTAGCCAAGATGTTGGATGCATTACTAGAAGGAGACATAGAAGACCTCGACCTGCTGGAGTGCTACTTCCTGGAGGCTCTCTACTGCTCTCTGGGAGCCTCCCTGCTTGAGGATGGAAGGATGAAATTTGACGAATATATCAAACGCCTTGCTTCTTTGTCTACTGTTGACACAGAAGGAGTTTGGGCCAACCCTGGGGAACTGCCAGGTGGGAACCAAGTGTCGCCTGTTTCCCTGCTCTGAGTGCCTTTGGTTAAATTTCTAGAGGAAGTGAACAAGCTTTTCCATATTTCTGTCAGTATGAGTTTTCCAGGTTGTTTGCTTCTTTAGAGAAACATACAATGGTCAGAGCACATGATGGAAACCCCAGAAGCAGTTCAAATGCATCGACTGCTGTGGTAGAAGCCCAAGCCCTCTGGATGGTCTTTCTGGATGACAGTCAACTTCTCTTGCCTCAGCGCAGGCACTTGCTTCCTTTGCTCTTTAAACTTCTCATATTCTGCATGACTTTGAGTTTCTTCTCCTGTGGGCTTCCCTATCTGTTTTTTAATTTTTATTTTTAACCACCTCTCTCCATTTCCACCATATAATTCATCTGCTGTATTCCTGAGTATTTGCACAGTAGACAATCAAGAGTGGATTTGTAAATCATTCATAGGAAATCATAAAATTAACATTTTATGTTTTTGCACAAAAATGTGCATCTTCAGTGAATCATACAGGATGAAAAAGATGCATTCTCCAAGGTCTGTATGCAGTGCTAGGACTCTTCTTTGTCCATCTCTTATTGCTATTTGAGCATGGCTTGAAATGTAGATGGCTTTTGAAGTTGTATTTTATACTCCTTACCTGGTGGTCTTTTTAAAGTTTAAAATGAACTGACCTCTGGTCTTTCTAATGGAGAGTCATGGAGCAAATCAAAGATGTTTTACAAGTCCCTGCTGTATTCGGTGGGAGTCTGAGTGCACTTTTCCAGAGCTGAAGTCTCCCTTGAGGGAATGCTTTTCTGCTCCGCCGGCCACGCTGGCTGTGCGCTGCCACCGCCTTCAATTCCCTTACCCGGAGACGATGTTGGCCTGCTTCCCTGGCTTGCCTCCCTCATTTGCCCTCATCTTGGGGGCCTGAATGGCCCGGTGGGCATCCCATTTCCTGACACCTGCTCACAACTCCAGCCCTCCAGGTCCTCGAGCACACCCTCGACGGTGACCTCTGGCACTGTCATGTCTGTGTCACGAATCCTGCTCTCCGCCCACTCTGCCTCTGTGACTCGGGCCACTGTGCTCCTGTTTGGCCTTGTGGGGATGGCCACTCTGTTGCCCCAGTGTCTGCTGTCGCCTCAAGCACCCATACTTGCCCCTTCCCTGCATCCTCACTTCCTTGGCTGGTGGCCTTCACTTCAGTCACTCTTGCCTGAGACCCCCAAATGCCTAATTGTCCTGTTGAATCCCTCTGAGAAAACCCCAAGTCTGTCTTCTGGGCCTCTCTAGGGGCTGACAGGGAGAAGACCACGCAGCCACAAAGACAAATGTCTCCATAAATCCCAGTCCCCAGCTGGCACCCTCACTCCTGGCTCCAAAGGAGCGTTGGGCCTTTTCCCCACATCTCCACCCTGCCCCTCCCCTCTCTCCGCAGCTGATCTTTCTTCCTCCTTCAACAGGAACAGCAGAAGCTGATAGGAATCTCTCCTTCCAGTGGAAAAGCCCACAGCTCCTGTCTTCAGCCTTCTCCTTTTACAGTGGAGGAGGACACCCCCACTCCACCCCAGCCAAGGCCAACCCAGCCCCTTCCTCCTTCCCAGGCTCCTCGTTCCATCTGAGTCTCTCTCTCTCATCTTCAGTCTCCCCCTCTCTACCATCCTGTCAACTCTTAGACACGCTCAAGTAAAGCCTTGCATGGCCTGGTTGGAGGCGATGATGATTACCCGGGCACCCGCAGCTTGCGTCTCTCCCCTGCCCCGCCTGGGTTGCTGCCTTCCCGCGTTGTCCGCTGTTCCTGCACATCTCCCGCTGCAGCACTTACGGCTCCATACTGAAATGGCCACTTCTTGCCTGTATCTGTCCCCCACCTGGCCCTCCAACAACTGCAAGGGTAGGGACCAGGGCTGTCTGCTTCGCTATTGTATTCGCAGGGAAGTGTATGTCCAGTGAATGGGAAGCGTTAGTTGAAAATACTCAGAAAGTGCCTGACCAGCGCACAAGTCACTTTAGTGACTATCCCGTGAACAAGAAGCATAAGCTCCAAATACTTGGTATGTGTCCAGTGAAGAGTAGCATTAGTTCAAGGTACTTGATATCTGTCCAGTAAAGGAGCAGCATTGAAGTACTTACTATGGCCTCCGTGCGATACATGCAACATTAGTTCATTTCAAGCATGTGCCAGAACTGGTTTTACATTTCCATGTTTATGATTCAAGTGAAATCAACCATTATTTCCTGCAGGTCAACTTCCAACCTTGTATGACTTTCATTTTGATAACAAACGGAATCAGTGGGTCCCATGGAGTAAATTAGTTCCAGAGTATATTCATGCCCCCGAGAGGAAATTTATCGACATCCTGGGTAAGTCATAGTCAAATCCTTGTTCCTGGGTTTAGGAGTGTGTGATCCTCACTCTAGGAGGAGGCAGAGAAGATCCCATGGCTCCTGTGGTCCTCTAAGTCCCACGCAGAGAGCTGGTAGAGAAGAATTGAAGAGGGTGAGCCGTGGGCCCTCCTGGGCACAGAGGGTGGCCCCTTTGGTATTTTTGTCAGCTATTGGCTCTGAGTATCTTCCGTGGCTCTTTCCCCAGCAGGCTGATCCGCACAGGTGGATGAAATGCTGTTTCACCTCCCCTTGCCTTTCCCTAGGCTCATCTTCAGTCCGCAGAGCTGTCTGGGTGGGGACCAAACGGCAAGGAATGAGGCAGTGTTTTATAAAGGGCGCTCACTTGAAAAGCTGTGTGCCATGGGCGTTTATATACTGAGCCACGTTTGGAATGCATCCCTCTGGCTGTTTAGATAAAATATGGGCTGAATAATTTCACAAAGCATGTGTCTGACTTTGGTCCATTGAGCTTGTAGAGTGGGATGTCCCTGTTTTCTCAGGAGTCCATCAGGATGAAAACATGCCAGTGCAGGAGGGAGCCACACGTGATGCTGTGGTTTCACTGTCTCTTCAGAGGAAGGTGTTGGTCAGGAAATTAAATCCCGCAGGGGTCTGAGTGATGTCAGCAACAGAGAAGCTGTGTTTTTAATATCCTGTGTATAAGTCAGAATTGCATCTTAAAAACAGCTTAGGTGTTCTAAACCTGGACTGTGGTGAGGATCGCACTGCTGTAGAACTGTGCCAAAGTCAATAAATTATACACTTAAATGGGTGACTGTTTCTGAGGCCATGTCTTGGCCTTTGCTGCTGTTTTTTATGGGATCTGTGGGGTTCTAGGACAACTCCACGTTGCCCCCAGTGCTCACCCTACTGGAGCTGCTGAGATGCCCCTGTTGTTAATATCTATTTTAGTTCACACAGTGGATACCACTCGGTCTACCTGGATATTGGAACAAATGGTTAAAATTAAGCAACCTGTTATTTTTGTTGGTGAATCTGGCACTTCTAAGACAGCCACTACCCAGAATTTCCTCAAAAATCTGAGTGAAGAAACTAACGTAAGTCATTATTCATATGAGTTATCTATTGCTGTGTAACAAATTACTCCAGCGCATAGCAGCTTCATAAAACAAACACTGTGATCTCAGTTTCCGTGGCTCAAGAATGTGGGAGTGGCTTCCCTGAGGGCTTCTAGCTCAGGCTCTCATGGGATTGCAGTCAAGCTGTTGGCCAGGGCTGTAGACATCTGGAGGCCTGGCTAGAGCTGGTGGATCCTCATCTGAGATCCTCATGTGAGATGGCTGAAGGCTGGAGGCCTCCATTCCTCACCATGGGGCCCTCTCCAGAGATGGCTTGGGTGTACTCAACATGGTAGCTGGCTTCCTCCAGAGTGAGTGCTTAAGACAGGTGGCAAAGCAGATGCTATGATGTCTTTTATGACCTGGCCTTGGAAGTCACATACCCTCCCTTCTGCCCTAATCTATGGGGGAGACAGAATCCACCCTATACACCCTGATACAGTGTGGGAGGGGCCTGCACCAGGGAGTGCACACCTGGAGGCAAGGAGGATCTGGGGCTGTCTTAGAGGCTGGCTGTCACATTATTCACCATCATTTTTGGGTTTCTAAAACTTTTCAAGTGTTTCCTTTCCTTCCTTCAGCCAGTTACGTGTCCAATTTGTAGGGGGTCAGATATGTACCCAGCATGGAGTTTGCGGGGTGCACAGGACAAGGGAAGTGAACAAGCTGTGAAGATCTGTTCTGTAGGGATTCGCAGGCAGTGGTGGGATAAACATGGAGATGTGCACAGGGAGCATGGCGGGGTTTACAGCCAGGGGGACCTACGGGTTTGTGGAGTCAGGCACTAGGATGCCGCATTTGGGAGCCTCCGTCACAACACCCCTCCCCCAGGGCTCTGCAGCTGGTGCTCATCAGCCCAGCCAGGTGCACCTGAACACAGTCGCTTTAGCAAGGCACACATTCAGCTTCAACACGTTCAGCTTGTGTGCACCTGCACTTTGGGTGCCCTACATGGAGAGGGTTATGGAAGGCAGAGGTTCGTTCTCAAAGTATGGTCCCCAGACTGGCCGCCTCAGCATCACTGGATACTTGTTTAAAAGATCCCAGAGGCCGGGCGTGGTGGCTCACACCTGTAATCCCAGCACTTTGGGAGGCCGAGGCAGGTGGATCACGAGGTCAGGAGATCAAGATCATCCTGGGTAACACGTGAAACTCTGTCTCTACTAAAAATGCAAAAAAATTAGCTGGGCATGGTGGCGGGTGCCTGTAGTCCCAGCTACTCGGGAGGCTGAGGCAGGAGAATGGCGTGAACCCGGGAGGTGGAGCTTGCAGTGAGCCAAGATTGCGCCACTGGACTCCAGCCTGGGTGACAGAGCGAGACTCTGTCTCAAAAAAAAAAAAAGATCCCAGACCGCCAGGCATGGTGGTTTGTGCCTGGTAGTCCCAGCTACTCAAGAGGCTGATGAAGAAGGATCACCTGAGGCTGGGAATTACGGCTGCAGTGAGCTATGATCGCACATCACTGCACTCCAGCCGGGGCAACAGAGCAAGACCCTATCTCCTAAAAATAAAAAAAGCAAAAAGCGCCCTGAACTACCAAATTGGAAACTCTGGGAAATGGAGCCCAGCAAGGTGTGTGGCACATGCCCTGCAGGTGGAGCTGATGCATAATTAGTTAAGTGTGAGAACCACTACTCAAGGAGCTCTCGCCAGCCTAAGCATGGCAGGAGGGCTGAGGACACATGCGTGAGCATCCAGGGGGCTTGCCTCACCCTTCCCACCTGCAGTTAGTCCCAAAGCCTGAACCACTTGTTCATGCTGTCTTTGACCCGTTTAGATACAGCCAGCATGATAGTGATTTATGTTTGAATATTGTCATATTGAAAATACTGTTGGATATTGCATCTCATACGATGCAATTGCTCTATGAAGTAGTCCAAAAAGATGTCATTACAATCATCTTACAAGTGAGAAGAACAAGGCTCTGAAAGGTTGAATGACTTTTTGGAAGTCGCCTTGCTAGAACTGTGCAGAAACAAGACCCTCAGTCTACTCTCTTCTATGTCACATTGTCCCCAAGGCTCACATGTGACAATTCGCTATTGACTCATACGATCTGCTGAAAGGAAAGGGGAACTCTTGCTTTAGCACTTAGAAAATAATGAAGCACAGACTCACACTGGGTTATTAAAAAGTTAGTTCAGAGGGATTTGCAAAACAGTTGCTAGCTTGTATGCAAATGTTTACTGCTGCTACCCTGAAGAAAAGGCTGGCTTTTCACATCATCTCTTTCTGCTTCAGATTGTGTTAATGGTCAACTTCTCCTCCCGCACCACGTCCATGGATATCCAAAGAAATTTAGAAGCAAATGTGGAAAAGCGAACCAAAGATACTTACGGCCCGCCCATGGGAAAACGCCTGCTGGTGTTCATGGATGACATGAATATGCCAAGGGTAGTTAGATGCTCAAGCAGATGGAGGGATGGGTCAAGACAGTGCTTGTGTTTGCATGGGTGTGTGTGTGTTAGAAGTGAGTATGAGAACATTGGTATTTACCTCTGTGCAATGTCTGCAGGGCTCAGGCTGCAGGGAGCCAGTCTAGGGCAGAATGTGCCTGGGATGCTGTTCTTACACAGAGTGACCTTGCCCTGACTGATCACGTTCCCTAGTTTCTTAGAGGAGGGAAGCAGGTAGCCGGCAGCCTTTGAACTAAATTCAGTATGTATTTGAGGAAGTAGTTTCTAAAGGAGCTCTTCTTTAAATTAATAATACTGATGTTGGCCCCGTGTACACGGGAGGCATCAGGGCAGATACTTCCCAAGAATTCCGCTGGACTTTTCAAGGAAGAAAAACTTTGGCTGCCTTATGAGTATGTTTCTGGGGACAGAGCCTGAGAAGTACAAAGTTTTCTTAGCATGCTAGAATTAAAATTTACATTATTTCATAGAACCATTTTTTTTCTGAAAGTCTATTTCCAGAAGGACTGTATGCAAAGCCAGAATCCATCCATTCATCCATCCAACCATCCATCCATCCATCCATCCATATGTTCATTCATCTATCAGTCTATTCTTCCCTTCATCCATCCATGTGTCTGTTTTTTCGTCCACCTATCTGTTATTTACCTACCTGTCTGTTCATCCATCCAACCATCCATCCGTCCATTCCCTCATATATTTATTCATCTATCCATCTATTCTTCTCTTTGCCCATCTGTCTGTTTTTCCATCTAGCTGTCCATTTATCCATCTACCCGTCTGTTCATTCACCTGTCCATCCATCCATGCATCCATCCATCCATCCATCCATCTCCATCCGTCCATCCATCCATCATCCATCCATCCATCCATCCATCCATCCATCCATCCATCCATCCATCTCCATCCATCCATCTATCCATCTATCTGTCCATCCATCCATCCATCCATCCATCCATCCATCTATCCATCTGTCCATCCATCTGTCCATTCAATGGATGGGCCAATCTGTCTGTCATTATCAGTGTATGAATTAATTACCCAATGTCTTTGCTTATGTTAAATGAAGAAAGGGACAAATGCTTGGCTTAAGGCTTGATGCTTTGTAAGCCCCTGAGTTGAAACAGGTGAAACCAAGAGAAGCGGAAGTGTCGATGTGTTGACAGGCATATCACACCCCCGGGTGGGACTGCACTGTTGACTTCTTGTCTGTCCATCTGTCCATCTGCCTATCCATCCATCTGCCCATCCATCCATTTGTCCATTCATCTGTCTGTCCATCCATCCACCCATCCATCCATCTATCCATCTGTTCATTAATTGAATTAACATATATTTATTCAGCTCTTCCTATGAGACTGGTGCTGTGTAGTCAACACCTATGCAGTTCCTGCCCTCATGAAGCCATAGTATCGTAAGGGAGACAAACTTCAAAAAACACAATCATAGATGGATATATACAGTTGCAACCTTTGAGAAGCCTTGTGAAACTGAAACCAAGGTGCCCTGGAGAGGGACGGGAGAAATGAGCTTGAGTTAGGATGGTCAGCCAAGGCCTCTCTGACTCCCGCTTTGTGATACTACTATTCTCTTTTCTTTTTTATAAAAATCAAGGTGGATGAATATGGCACGCAGCAGCCAATTGCCTTGCTGAAGCTGCTGTTGGAAAAAGGCTACTTATATGACCGTGGGAAGGAGCTGAACTGTAAAAGCATTCGAGACCTTGGCTTTATCGCTGCAATGGGAAAAGCCGGAGGAGGCCGCAATGAAGTTGACCCAAGATTTATTTCACTATTCAGTGTCTTCAACATGCCGTTTCCTTCAGAGGAGTCTCTGCATTTAATTTATTCCTCCATCCTGAAAGGCCATACCTCGGTAACTTGATTTTAATTAGAAGTCTAAACCGGAAGACCTTGTGTTGGGAGGAAACATACGCAGGGCTGACTTTCCCATTAGGCACAGCAGGGTCAAAGCCTAGGGCCCTCAATACTTTCAAGGGCCTATGAAAATGTTTTAATTTCTTTCAAAATCAGAAGAAAAAAATCATCTTTATGCAATGTCATTATAAAATGTAATTGTAATGTGTTTTTATGAAGGAAGGGGTCCATGGAGGCAAAAGTGCCTTGGGCTCGTGGGAGTCCTGATGTGGCCCTGAGGTGCTCATGCCACAGTGAGTGACAGCGAAGAATCAACTAGCAGGCTGAGGCCCTGGAGTCAGTCCCCTTCTGCTCCGGGATCAGGTCCCTTGAACTCTCCTAACCTCGTTCTCATTTGGAGTGGGGAGATCATGACGGTCCCCACCTCACTGGGTTTTGGGAGGATGAAAGGAGAGAAAATGTGTGTAAAGGTTGCCTAGTGCACACTGCCTAGTGCATAGCAGCTACTCATTAGTTACTAGTTACTGCTGTTATTATTATGGTTTACTTGGCTCCTCCAAATGGAACCTATTCATTTAAACAACCATCTTCTGATCTGGCGTTTCCCTGCTAAAGTGGGGTCTGCACACTCGGAGGCTCCAGGGGCCAGGTGGCTGAGATAAAGGTGTGGAGTGGCCAGGCATGACCAGTAGGAACTATGAGCACCTGGCCCATTCATGCCCTACCTGAAGACATTTGCTTTCAAAACTGTGAGGTCTGTGCTAGTCAAAACTCCCACTGAGGGCTGGTTGGGGGCTTTGGTTTCACATCATGTTGACTTGTTAGTGTGAAAATCTAGAGCAATACAAACAAATCAGGCCAGGTACAGTGGCTCAGGCCTGTAATCCCAGCACTCTGGGAGGTTGAGGCAGGTGGATCATTTGAGGTCAGGAGTTCAAGACCAGCCTGGTCAACATGGCAGACCCCCATCTCTACTAAAAATACAAAAATTAGCTGGGTGTGGTAGTGGGCACCTGTTGTCCCAGCTACTTGGGAGGATGAGGCAGGAGAATTGTTTGAACCTGGGAGGTGAAGGCTTCAGTGAACCAAGATTGTGCCATTGCACTCCAGCATGGGCAACAGAGTCTCAATCTAAAATAAATAAATAAAATAATAAAAAAAGTAAAAATAAAAAGTAAGTAGTAAAATTCACATAATGGCTGGGCATGGTGGCTCACACCTGTATCCCAGCACTTTGGGAGGCTAAGGAGAGTGGATCACTTGATCCCAGCAATTTGAGACCAGCCTGGGCAATGTGGTGAAACCCTGTCTCTACAAAAAATACTAAACAATTAGCCAAGTATAGTAGTGTCCTGTAGTCCCAGCTACAAGGGAGGCTGAGATGGGAGGATCACTTGAGCCCAAGAGGTAGAGGCTGCAGTAAGCTGTGATCATGCCACTGCACTCCAGCCTGGGAAACAGAGCAAGACCCCATCTCAAAAAATAATAATAATCACATAACACAAAATTAGTTATTATAGTCATTTTAAAGTATACAATTCGGTGGCATTTAGTCCATTCACAGTGTCATGCAACCATCGGTACCGTCTAACTCCGGAACATTTTCATCACCCCGGAAGGAAACCCATACGCATTAGCACTTACTCCCATCCCACCTCTCATTCCCAGGAACCATTAATCTACCTTTTGTCTCCATGGAGTTTTCCATGTTGGGTATTTCATGTAAATAGAGTCATAAAGCACGTGACTTTCTGTGCCTGGCTTGCTTCACTCCACATCATGTTCTCGAGGGTCATCCGTGCTGCAGTGTCTGTCTGTCAATGCTTCATTCCTGGTTTGTTTTGTTTTGTTTTTGTGAGACGGAGTCTCCCTCTGTCACCCAGGCTGAAGTGCAATGGCGTGATCTCAGCTCACTGCAACCTCTGCCTCCTGGGTTCAAGAGATTCTCCTGCCTCAGCCTCCCACGTAGCTGGGATTACAGGTGCACGCCACCATACCCAGCTAATGTTTGTATTTTTAGTAGAGACAAGGTTTTACCATGTTGGTCAGGCTGGCCTTGAACTCCTGACCTCAGGTGATCTGCCCATCTTGGCCTCCCAAAGTGCTGGGATTACAGGCGTGAGCCACTGTGCGTGGTCAACTTCATTCCTTTCTATAGCTCAGTAATATTCCGTTGTACGGCTCTGCCATGTTTTGTTTATCCATCCATCTACTGAAGGACATTTGTCTGTTGGGGGGGTATCTTTGAATTTTTCAGACGTTTCATGAAAGCATTGTGGCTGTGAGTGGCAAGCTGACATTCTGCACGCTAGCACTTTACAAAATTATTGTGCAAGACCTACCTCCCACTCCTTCGAAGTTCCATTACATCTTCAACCTTCGAGATCTCTCACGGGTTTTTAATGGTCTTGTCCTCACTAACCCGGAGCGGTGAGTTTGGTTTATCTTACTAAAATATGCCCCACAGGTATGATGGTTTTCTTATTCTTTTAAGACAGAGGGCTTATCGATGGATTTGATGAATCATTGTATGAATTAATTACCCAATGTCTTTGCTTATGTTGAAGAAGAGAGACCAATGCTTGGCTTAAGGCTTGATGCTTTGTAAGCCTTTGAATTGAAACAGGTAGAACCAAGAGAAGCAGAAGTGTGGGCAGGCCTATCACACCCCTTGGGCAGGACTATGTTGCTGACCTCTCATTTTCAGTTCTGAAGTTGGAATTTGCCTGCCTGGAGCCGTTTGCTCACATAACTCAGTCGTTGCTGGTTGGTTATAGGATGTGTGTCTTTGTGAGAAGTAAGCAGAGGACAGAAAGGATTTAAGTCACGGCATAGGGAAATTCCCCATTAAAACTAGGCTTATACCTTCACATGAATGCCTACTTTAGTCTCTGTGGATTTGCAAGCATAGTCCAGTTATGTGGATTCATATTATGAATCCAGAAGATACTGAAGAATGAGTTGAGAATTTTTCATGTATCCTGCTCTTTGGTGCCTTGAAACATGTAGAATGTCAGGGGCGGTCAGGAGAGGGCAGCTCCAGGTGTTTCAGGTGGAGTGACGGTTCTTTGCTAGAATGCAGGGAAAGTTCTAGAACTGAGGCCAGATGGAGTTGGCTCTTAGAAAAAGGAGGTGTCGGCCACTACTACTGTTCTTTCCTACAGTAAGATAAGCTACGGATGACGACTTGACTTTATTAGCTTCTGTTGGATTCTCTGGTTAGATTTCATTAACATGAGACTAGGGGGGCAGGACTGGAGAAATGTTGGGCTTTTGTTGCGCCCTGTGTGTCTATCTGAATGTCACAGCCGTCAGCCCTGGTATCCTGCAGGTGACTTCCTGGCTGACTTTTGTCCCTTCCATTCTGCAGATTCCAGACGGTGGCCCAGATGGTGAGAGTCTGGAGGAATGAATGTCTGCGAGTCTTCCACGACCGGCTGATCAGTGAAACAGACAAGCAGCTGGTCAGTACTTCCCGTGCACCAGCAAGTGCAAAACTCAGCCAGAAAATTCTTCTCAGGAAAATAAACAAGCGCCAAAAGTGTTTTTTTTATAGGACACGAATTGCAGGAAAATAGGCACGAGAGGTCAATGGGGCAAAGGAGGGTGGGCTGGTTATTAAGCGCCTTGCGGCAACTGAAAAAAAAAATAGAATGCAAATGATTTTAGATAATAATAGCGTATCCTCTGTTCCTAACAAGTTTTAGCTCGTGTACTGTTGTTGAGTTCGGGTCCTTAAGTGGGCTTCTGTTTCAAGGTACAACAGCACGTAGGTGATTTGGTTACGGAACATTTTAACGATGACATGGAGGTGGTGATGAGGGATCCCATATTGTTTGGAGACTTCCGGATGGCTCTGCACGAGGGAGAACCACGCATTTATGAAGACATCCAGGACTACGAGGCGGCCAAGGCTCTGTTCCAGGTGGGGATGAGCCCCACCTTGTCCGTGGGCTCACTTTCTCCTGAGCATGGGCCAAGCGGGAGCTGAACATTGCGTGGGTGCCCAGGAGCCTAACACCTGTGGCTCTGTCTGAGGGCTTGAAATGCGGACTTGTGTCTGGTCCAGTGGTTCCCACATCCAGCATGCTTGGTAGTGACGTTAGGAAATTGTTAAACAGACTCCTGGGGCCACCCCGTGAGATTTGCTGTGCTGGGTCCATGGAGGGTCCCCGATTCTAGTGCACAGCCAGGTTTGGGAACCACTTGTTTGACTCCCTGATATTCATTTTCATTTAATTCATGAGATGAGCCTTGTTGCCTGCTTTGGGTCGCCGCTGGCCAGTCAGAGCCCAGCAGATGGAAATCTTGATTGTGAAAGCTAGATTAATCTCGGAGACCCAAACAGTTTAATTATTTTAACTACTGTAGATGTTCAGAAAAATCTTTCTTCCATTCTTAATCTCCTCTGGACAAAAGGAGGGAGTCTGTCTCTTAAAATCCAGTGATCCTTTAAGACATTATTTATTTATTTATTTACGTAGAGACAGGGTCTCTCTCTGTCACCCAGGCCACAGTGCAGTGGTATAATCACGGCTCTCTGCAGCCTCAACCTCCTGGGCTCAAGTGATCTTCCTGCCTCAGCCTCCCAAGTAGCCGGGACTATGAGCACATATCACCGTGCCCAGCTAATGTTTTTGTTTTTATTTTTGTAGAGACGGAGTCTTGCTCCATGGCCCAGGTTGGTCTCGAACTCCTGGGCTCAAGTTATCCTCCCTCCTCAGCCTCCCAAAGTGCTAGGATTACAGGCATGAGCCACCGTGCTGGGTTTTAAATTCTATTTTTAAAAAATGATTATACTTTAAGTTCTAGGGTACATGTGCACAACGTGCAGGTTTGTTACATATGTATACGTGTGCCATATTGGTGTGCTGTACCCATTAACTTGTCATTTACATTAGGTATATCTCCTAATGCTATACCTCCCCCCACCCCCACCCCACAACAGGCCCCGGTGTGTGATGTTCCCCTTCCTGTGTCTCATTGTTCAGTTCCCACCTATGAGTGAGAACATGTGGTATCTGGTTTTTTGTCCTTGTGATAGTTTGCTGAGAATGATGGTTTCCAGCTTCATCCATGTCCCTACAAAGGACATGAACTCATCCTTTTTTATGGCTGCATAGTATTCAATGGTGTATATGTGCCACATTTTCTTAATCCAGTCTATCACTGATGGACATTTGGGTGGGTCCCAAGTCTTTGCTATTGTGATAGTGCCACAATAAACATACGTGTGCATGTGTCTTTATAGCAGCATGATTTATAATCCTTTGGGTATATGCCCAGTAATGGGATCGCTGGGTCAAATGGTATTAATAGTTCTAGATCCTTGAGGAATCGCCACACTGTCTTCCACAATGGCTGAACTAGTTTGCAGTCCCACCAACAGTGTAAAAGTGTTCCTGTTTCTCCACATCCTCTCCAGCACCTGTTGTTTCCTGACTTTTTAATGATGGCCATTCTAACTGGTGTGAGATGGTATCTCATTGTGGTTTTGATTGGCATTTCTCTGATGGTGAGTGATGATGGGCATTTTTTCATGTGCCTGTTGGCTGCATAAATGTCTTCTTTTGAGAAGTGTCTGTTCATATCCTTTGCCCACTTTGTGATGGGGTTGTTGCGTTGTTTTTTTCTTGTAAATTTGTTTGAGTTCTTTGTAGGTTCTGGATATTAGCCCTTTATCAGATGGATAGATTGTAAAACCTACCGTGCTGGGTTTTAACTTCTTTTTTTTTTTTTTTTAATGCAGGAAATTCTTGAAGAGTATAATGAAAGCAACACCAAAATGAACTTGGTTCTCTTCGACGACGCTCTGGAGCATTTAACCCGGGTGCACCGTATCATCCGCATGGACCGTGGCCACGCCCTGCTGGTCGGGGTAGGGGGCTCAGGGAAGCAGTCTCTTTCGAGGCTGGCTGCCTTCACAGCCGGCTATGAGGTCAGTCCACATACCCTCCCAGAAACAGGTTTATGATGCCAGTTTCTGCATTTGGTAGTTCACGTACATATTGGAACAATCCACAGCAGATCATAACATGATGTTTTCATAGAGTGTAGAGGTGGGTAGTTTTGGTTTGTTTTATTGTCTCTTGTTTTTGGCTTGACATTACTATGTTTTAACTGAATAGCCAAAGCATCTATGTACAGATGTTCTTTGGCTTAGGATGGAGCTACATCCTGATAAACTATTCATAAGTCAAAAATATTGTGAGTTTAAAATGCATTTAATATCCCAATAAACCCATCGTAAAGTTGAAAAATCCTAAGTGGAACCATCGAAGCCGGGGACCATCTGTATTGTCTTGTTTTTAGGATGGGAATGTCAGATCAAGTTAGAAAGTCAGATACAAGCAAATCCTGCGAACGGTGATGTGTGTTCATATGGGGAGGGCTTGGCCCAAACCTCAGTGGACCCGTCATATGGGGCTGGCAATTTGCTGGCTGCCATATCTGCACAGCCTGCACACACAGATCTGGGTTAATCTTAGAATCTTGTATTTTTAAACAGCTTTACTGAGATGGAATTCAAGACCATACAATCCACACATTCAAAGCATATAAGCCAGTGCTTGTTGGCACATTCACAGATCTGTGCAACCAGCACCAGTGTCTAATTTAGAACCCTTCTGTGGCGTCGGCCGGGCGCGGTGGCCCACACCTGTAATCCCAGCACTTTGGGAGGCCGAGGCGGGTGGGTCACTTGAGGTCAAGAGTTCGTGACCCTTGCCAACATAGTGAAATCCCATCTCTACTGAAATAAAAAATTATCCAGGCATGGTGGTGCGCATCTGTAATCCCAGCTACTCAGAGGCTGAGGCAGGAGAATCACTTGAACCTGGGAGGCAGAGCTTGCAGTGAGCTGAGATTGTGCCATAGCACTCCAGCCTGGGAGACAGAGTGAGACTCTGTCAAAAAAAAAAAAAAAAAAAAGAACATTTTGTGGTTTCAAAAAAGAGAAATCCCATGCCCTTTAGTGATCACCGCCCTAATCTCTGCACCCTCCCCTCATCGAGCCCTGAGCAACTAATGACTAATCTGCTTTCTGTCTCTATAGGCTTCCTATTCTAGACTTTCATGTGAAAAGTGCGTGTGTCTATTTTGTGTCTGGCGTCTTTCTTTTAGCACAATGCTTTCAAAGTTCACGTTGTAGCACACATCGGTATTTCATTTTTTTTTTGCCAATAGGAGTTCCTCGTGTGGCTATGCCACGTTTCCTTTATCCACTGCTGGGCCTGTTTGTTGTTTCCACCTGTTGGCTTTTGTGGACAGTGCTGCCGTGAACTTTCATGCACAAGTTTCTGTGTGGATGTGAGTTTGCATTGCTCTTGGGTACGCTCCTACGAGTGGAATTGCGGGGTCCTATGATAACTCTATGTTTAATCATTTAAGGAACCTCCAGGGTGTGGCTGCACCGTTTTCCATTCTTACCAGCAGCATCTGAAGGTTCCCATTTATCCATACCATTCTTAGAATCGTACAGGTACCTCCTTGCAGGTTGCACATGTAACTCACCAGCAAGAGGCCTCTCGAAGTGGAGCAGACACTGTGCATTGAGATGTAATTTGAAGAGAGTCATCTCCCTGATTCACGTTTTTCTCCCTGACCCTTGATTGGTTCTCTGATATCTGACTTCTTCCACTATTAGGGTCTTCCTTTATCCAAAATGCCTGTTTTTGCCTCTGGTTGCATGATACACATGCATGCTTATAATATTTTCAACTTACAATGGGTTTATCAAGATGTAATCCCATCTTAAGATGAAAAGTGTACACTAAAATGCAACTAGTACCCAACAGCAGCTGTCTTTAGGTGATGAAATTACAGACGATCTTTATTTTCTTTAGACATTTCTGCATTGCTTGAATTGTTGCAATGAGGATTATTCCATTTAGAGAGAGAGAAATGAATCCATAACAATAGTGATTCTTACTGTGTGCAATGGACTGAAGTTTTGTCTGTGCCTGTTCTGGGTGTGTGGTACAGGACAGGATCTGTATTCAGCCTCAGTTCTTCTCAGACACTTGGCCACCCCTCACGTCTACCTCAGACCCCTTTGATAAGTCCACCTCTAGAGAAAATACTTCTTGCGAAAGGGTCATTTTCATGACCCTTCTCCTAGCAAGCAAGAGGTTTTTTCCCCCCCCAAGATGGAGTTTCGCTCCGTTGCCCAGGCTGGAATGCAATGATGCGATCTCGGCTCACTGCAATCTCCGCCTCCCCGGCTTCACGTGATTCTCTGGCCTCAGCCTCCCGAGTAGCTGGGATTACAGGCACCCACCACCACGCCCAGCTAACTTTTGTATTTTTAGTAGAGACGGGGTTTCACCATGTTGGCCAGGCTGGTCTCGAACTCGTGACCTAAGAGGTATTCTTTTGCACAGACTTTCTTGTTTGTCTTCAGCCTGTTTTCTGGAATCAGATTTAACTCAGCATCATCGCCATTACCACAGAGAGTCTTAGGCAGTTCAGGCCATTGTGACAAAGTGCGGTAGACTGGCTGGCTCATGGACAGCAGGCGTTCCTTTCTCACCATTCTGGAGGCTGGGAATTCCAAGATCAGGGTTCCAGCATGGTCGGGCTCCAGAGAGGGCCCTCTCCTGGGTTGCAAATGGCTGGCTTCTCATGGCATCCTCACATGGATGGATGAGAGCAAGAAAAGTCTTTGGGGTCCCTTTTAGAAGGGCACTAATCCCGTTCGTGAGGGCTCCACCCTCATCACCTAATCACCTCCTAAAAGCCCAGCCTCCAAATACTATCACATTGGGGGTTGTGATTTCAACAAATGATTTTTTTTTTTTTGTAGGGAGAACAAACATTCGGTCCATTGAACGGAGTAAGAATCACTATTGTGGTGGACTCACTCATTTCTCTCCCTCTAAATGGAATAATACTGCAACAATTCAAACAATGCAGAAATATCTAAAGAAAATAAGGACCATTTGTAATTTCATCACCTAAAGATCGCCACTGTTAGGCACCAGTAGCGTTTTAGTGTATACTTTTCTTTTTTTCTTTTTCTTTTTCTTTT
>NC_045443.1:121727059-121740346 GCF_002776525.5 Piliocolobus tephrosceles
TTTTTTTCTTTTTCTTTTTCTTTTCTTTTTTTTTTTTGAGACAGAATCTCGCTCTGTTTCCCAGGCTGGAATGCAGTGGCTGGATCTCAGCTCACTGCAAGCTCCGCCTCCTGGGTTTACGCCATTCTCCTCCTGCCTTAGCCTCCCGAGTAGCTGGGACTACAGGTGCCCACCACCACGCCCGGCTAGTTTTTTGTATTTTTTAGTAGAGACGGGGTTTCACCATGTTAGCCAGGATGGTCTCGATCTCCTGACCTTGTGATCCGCCCGTCTCGGCCTCCCAAAGTGCTGGGATTACAGGCTTGAGCCACCGCGCCTGGCTTACTTTTCTTTTTTAAAATTCTTTTTCTGTTATTTTAATTTTTGGTCTGGGAACCAATGGAATAATGTACACTTTTCAACTTACAATAGGGCTGTCTCAATAAACCCATCATAAGTTGAAAATATTATAAGCTGAAAATGCACTTCTGATTTATATATTCAGCTTACAATGGGTTTAATCTGGATGTGACTCCATCGTAAGTTGAGGAGTGTGCTGAAAGTGTAGTACTTTTGTACCACAGCAAAGTCAAAAAATTCTCAGTTGAACCAGAGGAAGTCAAGGACCATATGTGCATTCATATACAAACATATTTCCTTCTTACCAGCAATGGGTTAATGTTATACATAACTTATGTAATTTTTCCCCACTGTATCACTGCCTCTTTTCAGGTCAATGAATATGTATTTACACTGTCTTTGGAAACAATGGACAGTATTCCATTGTTTGGATATGCCACACATAACCCATTTCCAATGGCGGGCATTTAGCTTTGTCCTTGTTTTCTTATTACAAACAGTGCAGTGATTAACACCTTTGTTTGTGTATCTTTGAATATAGGATCCTCATAGGATCACTTTCTTTAGAAACTGGTATATTGGCAGGTTAAAGGGTGTATGTTCTTTTAAGGCTTTTGTTGCATGGCACCAGATTTTGCACTGGAAAGGTTGGACCTAAACTCATGTGGAGCTTGCCTCCTTGGAGTGGAAAGGACCTGAGGATGCAGGACAGAAGGAAAGGAAAAAAGTGTCTTTATTAACAACCAATCACCCCACCACAAAGGATTATGCTAATTTATGCAACTGGCAATGTCTGTTTTCACATATTCTTGCCAATACTGGATATTGTCATTCTGATATTTGTCAAGATTATAGGTGGAAAATATTGCAGTTTAAATGACCCTTTCTCCAATTAACAGTAAAGTTTGAATATCCTTTTATACATTCATTGGACATTTACCTTTTCTCTTTTGTGAGTTGCCTCTTTATATACTTAGTGATTTATGGGAACTCTTTATATAGGAGAGCAATCACAGCTCATTCAATGAATCCAGCTTCCAATATTTCACAAATATTGGCCTTTTGTTTGAGGTATTTGTAAAAAAGGGAAAAACTAATATGCTTGATCTACCTTTAAATCTGATGAAATACATAATTGAAATCATTCATTGTTAAAATGTAACTGTTTTGCAATTGTTTTCACAGTTTTCTGTAGGATAAGGCATTTCCCACTAGAAAGGTTTTTTTTTTTTTCTTTTTCTGTTGATTTGTCCAGGTAAATCTGAGGCATTTTCCCCTGAAGTAGCACCTTGAGGAACAGCAGAGAGGATGTTGAGGGACAGAGATCTGGAGGAGGTTGAGAACACACAGGGCTGTGTCTGGGCCCTAGGAAGTGAGGAAGTGGAGAGGGTTGGGTAGTGGGGTCAGAACAGGTGTTCAGAGAGTAGTGCCAGGAGCTGCTGGGGAGGGGAGGCGGCTGCACTCGGGAGGGGTGAGGAAGGTTTGCAGGCGACAGGCAGAGCTGGAGACCAGAGTCTATTGGCCAGAAGGTATCCTGGTTGCCGTGCGTGTGGGTGTGTGTGCACGCACGTGTATGTGTGTGTGTGTGAGCATGTGTTCTAGTGCATGCCAGGGTGCAAGTGAGTGTGTGGCTGAGTGTGACCATGTGAGCGTGACTGTGTGTGTGACAGCGTGAGTGAAGCATGTGTATCAATGCACAGGGTTGAGGGAGGTAGGGAACAGAGAGAGATCTCTCAGTTCCTGGAAATCTGACATGTTTCTGACAGTCACTGGTTGCAATGAAAGTTTTAATTTCTACTTCTGAGAGAAAAGAAACACTTGAGCCGAAAAAGCATGCTCTAAACTTATGTCCTTATTCACATTTACGTCGATTTCGTGTGTACATTGATTTCCCGTCAAGAAGTTAAAGTGCCTGTTTATTTCTCCCTGTGTGCATCTTCCCACGGGGTCTGATTTTCTGTAAACTGCAGTTTATGGCTGGCGCTCACCTCGGGGTGCATTCTTCCCCGCTTTCCTCTGTTGCTAGGCTCATGGGGCTTCCCCCTCCTGTTCCACAACAGGGAGTCCCTTCCAGACTCTTCTTTCCTGACCCACTTCCTCGAGTTTGGACAGACCCGTGCCCTCTGCGCTCTCCTCCAGCACCCCTGCCCCAGAGCCTGCAGGGAAGGGAGGCTGGTGATGGTGACGCCCGTGTGCTCCGTGTCTGTGTTACAGGTATTTGAGATCCTGCTGAGCCGAGGCTACTCGGAGAACAATTTCCGGGAAGACCTGAAGAGCCTCTATTTGAAACTTGGGATCGAGAACAAAGCGATGATCTTTCTGTTCACGGATGCCCATGTGGCCGAGGAAGGCTTTCTGGAGCTTATCAACAACATGCTGACCTCAGGTACAGCCCAGGCTGGTGCCCGCTGTGGCCAGCTCCCTGCTGAGCTCTGAAGGGAGGTCGCTTTCTTCAGCAGTTACCAGCTCCAGACACTGTGGCTAGCCCTGGCCGGGTGTCCCTGTTCCTCCCTCACAGTGGGCCCCTGAGGTAGGTCTCATTACCTTCCTTGGCTCCTCCTGTCCTGGAGTCTCCCAAGTGTGCCCCCTTCTCTCCGTCTGCGATGATGGCAGTGCTCTTGCAGTAAGAACAGGTGGTGTCTGGGCATCTGGCCGTGCCCTGGGCCATGCTAAGTGTGCATCATGCACTCCTGTCTCCACAAAAACCTGATGAGAGGCCGAGTGTGGTGCCTCCCGCCTGTGATCCGAGCACTCTGGGAGGCCAAGGAGGGAGGATGGCTTGAGCCCAGGTGTTTGAGACCCCGTCTTTACAAAAGTATTTTTAAAAAGTTAGCCAGGCATGATGGCATGAGCCTGTAGTCCCAGCTACTCAGGAGGCGGAGGCAAGAGGATTGCTTGAGCCTGGGAGGTTGAGGCTGTGGTGAGCCATGATCATGTTATTGCACTCCAGCCTGGGCAACGGAGTGAGACCCTGTCTCCAAAAAACAAAACAAAACAAAAAAACAAAAACAACTGAAAAACAATCAAACCTAATAGGGAAGGTACATATCACAGCTGAGGAAACTGAGGCCCCCTGTAGAGGGCTGAATGTAGAAGGCTGAATGGTGGCCTCCCAAAAGACACATCCTGGTCCTAAACCCCTGGAACTTGTGAATGAGACCTTTTTAAGAAAAAGTCTTCGCAGATGTAATTAAATTAAAGATCTTGAAATGCCTTCCTGGATGTAGGGTGGGTCCTAAATCCAGTGACAGCTGTCCTTATAAGAGAAGGCAGAGGGAGATTGAAGACACAGAGAATAAGGTCCCGTAAAGATTCCCACAAGCCACAGGATACCAGGAGCCACCGGAAGCCAGAGGAGGCAAAGAAGGATTTTTCTCCTGGAGCTTTCGGCAGGTTACCCTGAGACCTTGATTTCAGGCCTCCAGAACTGCAAGAGAGTCGGGTGTCTGTATTTCTTGTCTTAAGCCACTCGCTTTGTGGTCATTAGTCATGGCTGCCCCAGAAGTCTACTGGAGATGCCACCTACCTTATCCAAGGGCACCTTGCTGGGAAGGCACTGAGGTGGGACTTGAACACAGGACTTTTAACATCTTAGCCGAGCTTTTACTGTGTTGTTATCTTATCTGCCCTGGGGCCCTGCAAAGATCCCTGCTGACTGCCTGGCCTAATGGCTCACAGGGACCTCTTTTCTTTCCCAGGGACCTATTTCATTGATTGCTTGTTTGTTTCAGGACCTGACCACATTCATTATTATATTGCCGTGTTATTCATGGAGCCCTAGCCTCCCAGCGTTTACTATAAAAAGTCTCTAACATAACAGTGAGGCTGAACGAATTATTTCTGTGAACATCTGCTGGCATGCCGTCTAGATCCCTCCATTCACGTCTTACTGCACTTGCTTTGTCACACATGTAAACAGCTTTCCTTCCCTGCTTCCACCCATCTCGTTTTTAGATGCTTTCAAAGTCAATTGCACGTCACTGCTCTCCCCACTAAATGATTCTGTGTGGCACTATATAGAGTTCAAGTTTTGTTTAGTGTTTTCTTTTGATGTAAAAATTATGTACAGGGAAGTGCACAACATTTTAAGTGTATATTTGCTGCATTTTGATCGTTACATTTTAAGTTGCTTCCGTTTCAATGGGTTGTCGGCTCCTTGAGCGGAGGGATAGTGTCATCCACCTGGATTTATTCCACAGTGTTTGTTCCAGACACTGGGTTTGGTAGGGAATAAGACGGTCATGACCTCTGCTCTCCTTGGAGCATACATTTCAGGGTGTGAGTGGGCTGGTTAACGACAACAACAGATATACAAACAGATACAGCAATTGCAGGTTGTGGCAAGTGTCATGAGAGCAAAGGGGAGGTGCTGTGAGAGAGAGAGTGGGCAGGAGCCATCTCAGGGCTGGCAGGGAAGGCATCACTGTAGAGACTTTTCAGCTGAGGCCTGAGAGATGGTGTATGATCATACTGCCTGTGGCCGCTGTAGTAAATTTCCCCAAACAGCACAGATTTATTACCTTAGGCGCCTGGGGATCAGAAATCAGAAAAGGGTCTTAAGGGGTTAAAATCAGGGTGTTGGCAGGGCTGGTTCCTTCCAGAGCTTCCTGGGGAGGCTTTGTTTCCCTGTGTCTTCCAACTGCTTCAGGCCACCCTATTGTGGCTCCTTGGCTTGCATCCCTCTAGTATCTGCTTCTGGCATCCTGATGCAAACTCAGCTGCTTCTCTCTTGTAAGGACCCCTGTGATTGTCTCCAGCCCACTTGGATAATCAAGAGCATTTGCCCCACCTCACCATCCTTGACGTAGTTACATCCGCAAAGTCCTTTTTGCAGGAAACATAAGGAAACCTGTTGGCAGATTCCTGGATTTAGGATGCCATGGACACCTTTATGGAGCTGTTGTGCAGGGATCGGGATGGGGTGGAGGGGTCTATGACGTGGAACCTTGTGGGTCATTTATAGGAGATAAGATTTTATTCTCGGTGCAATGATGTAGTCTAGATTTATGGGTTTTTAATTCTTTTATTTAATTAATTATTTCAGAGACAGGGTCTTGCTCTGTTGCCCGGGCCAGAATGTAGCGGCATGATTATAGGTTATTGTAGCTTCCAACTCCAGGACTCACACTATCTTCCTGTCCCAGCCTCTCAAGTAGCTGGGACTACAGGTGCATCCCACCAAAGCCAGCTAATTAAAAAAAAATTTTTAAGACATGGGGTCTTGCTGTGTTGCCCAGGCTGGTCTTGAACTCCTGGGCTCTAGTGTTCTTCCTGCCTCAGCTTCCCCAAGTGTTGGGATTACAGGTGTGGTGGCGTTTGTTGACTGACTGCTGGTCACAGTTGGGCCAAAAGGGCCCCTGGTGAGTAACTGCCAGATGATCTGATATCTAACAGGGGAGTCTTTGGGGCTCAGGCAGGGGACCAAGGCTGCGCCCAGCCAAAATTTGTTTTTAAAAGATCCCTCCGGTGCCCCGTGGGGACTAGACTAGAGGGGAACAGGAATGGGAGAGGTGTCCAGTTTGGAGCTACCCCTGCAGTGTAGGCAGGAAGTGACAGTGATTGGAGGAGGGTGCGGCTCTGGGGACAGAGAGAAGCCGGTGGATTCACGAGGTATTCGGGAGGCAGAGCCAACAAGACTTGAATGGATTTGGATGTAGGTGGGGGAGGGGGTGGGTATCAAGGGTGACTCCCAAGTTTCTGGCAGAGAGAGTGATCAGTGCTTCCATTCGCCGAGATGAGGAAGACCAGGTCTGGGCTCATGGCACTGGCAGCGTGTTGAGTTTGCTGCACTAGGTGAGCAATGTGCGAATGTGATGTCGCATAGTGGATTAGTTTGCTGGGGCTGTCGTCACAAAGTGCCACGAACTGGGTGGTTTAAAACAACAGAAATCTACTCTCACAGTTCTGGAGGCCAGGAGCCCAGGATCATGGTGTCGGCAGGGCCTGTTCCTTCTGAGCTCTGGGTGGGGGAATCTGTTGCTGGTGGCTGCTGAGTGTTCCTTGGCTTGTAGGCACAGCACTCCTATCCCTGTCTTCATCGTCACGTGGCCTTGCCCTCGTGTGCTGTCTGTCTCTGTGTCCAAATTTCCTCCCTTTATAAGGACACCTGTTGTACTGGATTAGGGACCATCTCAATGACCTCATTTCCACTTGATTATCTCTGTAAAGACAATTTCCAAATAAGGTCACAATCTGAGCTGCTCGGGGGACTTCAGCCTGTCTTTTCTGGGGGGACATGCAACTTCAGCCATAATACATAGGCAGTGTGTACATGAGTCTGGTTCTCAGAATAGGGACCCAGGGTGGGGATATCAATTTCAGAGCCACTGACACATGATTTGTAAAGCCATGGGACCCGAGTAAACCATCCAGGGAGAGCCCAGCACTGAGTTCAGGTGGAAGAGGAACGAGCGAGAGACTGAGAGGGCAGGTGGGGCCCCGGGAGCGAGTGAGAGACTGAGAGGGCAGGCGGAGCATGGGGAGGGAGAAACTGAGAGGGCAGGTGGAGCACGGGGAGCGAGAGACTGAGAGGGCAGGCGGAGCACGGGCAGTGAGTTCCTCTTTGTCTCTCACAGTCTTGGGAACGGTGTCGAAGATCCCCAAGACCATCCCAGCTCTGTGACTCGCTAGGAGGACTCGCAGGACTCAGCATGTGGTCTTGCTCACGACTGTGAGTCATTACAGCAAAAGGACACAGAGCAACATCAGCAGAGGGAAAAGGCACATGGGGGACCCTGGGGAAGACCAGTCTCAAGCCTCGGAGTCCTCTCCCCGGGGAGTCACACAGGACACGCTTAATCCCCCAACATCGAGTTGTGGCAACTCTGTGAAGTACTGCCCACCAGGGGAGCTAGTTGGAGACTCAGTGCTCTGGGATTTTCTTGGGGTGCTCATGTAGGCACCTCTACCTGGCATGTGCCAAAATCCCGGATGCCCGGAGGGAGAGCGGGTAGTCAGCACAGAATATGTTGCAGACACAAGCAGTGTGGGCACAATGGCTAGGCTGTTCTTGCATTGGTATAAAGAAATACCTTAGACTGGATAATTTATAAAGAAAAGAGGTTTATGTGGCTCACAGTGCCACAGGCTGTACAGGAAGCATGGTGCTGATTTCTGGGGAGGCCTCAGGAAACTTACAGTCAATGCAGAAGGTGAAGGGGGAGCAGGCGCGTCCCATGGCCAGAGTAGGAGCAAGGCTAGGGGAGGAGCTATGCACTTTCAAACAACCAGATCTCATGAGAACTCACTCACGCTCACAAGAACAGCACCAAGGGGATGGTGCTAAACCATTCATGAGAAATCTGCCCCCATGATCCAGTCACCTCCCACCAGGCCCCACCTCCAACACTGGGGATTACAATTCGACATGAGATTTGGTGGGGACACGGATCCAAACCACATCCCATGTTGGGCCACTCTTATCAGTGAATCGGGGAGAAAGCCCTTCAGGAATCTAAGTTCCCAGGTGCCAGCTCTGGGTCCACCTGGTGAGTGGGCCTTTCAGAGGTGAGCAGCTGTGGCCTGCCACGTTAACTCTTCCCTGCACAGGAGAACGTCAGAGAGGGCGTTAAAATGTCTTACATAATCTGGAACGGCGTAGACATGGGAAAGAAGAAGTCCACGCAGCCAGGGTTTCTCGACCACGTGCTATTGACGTTTGGGTCTGGGTTGTTCTTGTGGTGGGCCTCTCCTAGGCACTCTGGGCGTTCAGCAGCATCCCTGGCCTTGACCTATTGGATGCCGGTAGCAATCTCCCTGCCAAGTTGCAACAAGCAGAAATATCTCCAGACGTTGCCCAGTATTTCCTGGGGGCAAATCCCAGCTGAAAATCCCTGCTTCCGAGTTACAGGCAAGTGAGGCTTCCTCATGCTCTGTGTGCTCACCTGTGATGCTCACGGTCATCCTCCCAGGCGAGCTGGCGGCGTCTAGGATCCCCATTTGACAGACAGCTCTAAGGGCTTCCCATGAGGCAGCAGGAAGCCTCGGGTCTCAAGTCAGGCCCACACCCTGCTCTCTGGACCCGGCACCTGCGGCTGTTTCCACACCTTCCGTCACTTCAGTCAGCGCCTAGAGAGGTCGTGACCCTGCGACTCAGAGAGATCATCAGCACGTCTTCCTTTTCCAGGAATTGTACCTGCGCTTTTCCCTGAAGAGGAGAAGGAGTCTATCCTGAGTCAGATTGGACAGGAAGCTCTGAAGCAAGGCATGGGGCCGGCCAAGGAGTCCGTGTGGCAGTACTTCGTGAACAAAAGTGCAAATAACCTGCACATTGTCCTGGGCATGTCGCCAGTGGGGGACACCCTGAGGACCTGGTGCAGAAACTTCCCAGGTACCCGTGGTGGAGCCTGTGAACCCATTTCCCCTGCTTTGGCAGGGTGTGTGACTGAGGGTCTGTCCACACCTCTAGAGGTTCCCCCAGCAAAGCAAAACAAGACATGGCCATTAGGTGGAAATGTGGGCTCTGCACTGTAGCTTGGGGCTCACTGCCCCATCCACGCCAGTGGGCGTGCACGATGTCCCTCTGACAGGAGGATGTGCCTCTGACAGGAGGATGTCCCTGTGACAGGAGGATGTGCCCACGCTCCTGCATGCGAGGCCCGCATGCAGTGTGTGGAGGGCGGCTCCCTGCTTCCTTCCATTTGGGAGAATTCCACCAGCCACATGCCAACCTTTAGAGCAGAGGTTTCTAATGGGTGGGGCAGGGGCGGGGGAGGTTGTCTCCCAGGAGACTCTTGGCAATGCCTGGAGACGTTTTTGGTCGTCACACCTCCAGGGAGCGTGCAGTGTAGTACTGGCATCTACTGGGTAGAAGCCAGGGATGCTGCAAAGCATCCTACAGTGCACACCCAGCCCCTGCCACAAAGGATTGGAGCCCACATGTCAATAGCGCCAAGGGTGAGGAACTCTGCTTTGGATGAACTAGATTTGGATACATCTGGCTCATTCAGCAACTTGTTGGCTATTGTAGATGGCATCCATGTTCTTGAGTGTCTCAGGGTTGCAGAGTGAACATCCTTTTTTCTATTTTTTTTTTTTTTTTTGAGACAGAGTCTTGCTCTGTCACCCAGGTTAGAGTGCAGTGGCACCATCATAGCTCACTGCAGCCTTGACCCCCTGGGCTCAAGTGAGCCTCTCACCTCAGCCTTCCTCGTGGCTGGGACTATAGGCGCACACCACCACGCTGCCTGGCTGATTTTTTTTTTTCTTTGAGCCAGGATCTCACTCTGTTGCCCAGACTGGAGTGCAGTGGTGCGATCTCGGCTCACCACAACCTCCGCCTCCTGGGTTCAAGCGATTTTCCCTCCTCAGCCTCCTGAGTAGGCTGAGTAGCTGGGATTACAGGTGCACACCAGTACTGCCTGGCTAATTTTTGTATTTTTAGTAGAAATGGAGTTTTGCCATGTTGACCAGGCAGGTCTTGAACTCCTGACCTCAAATGATCCACCCGCCTTGGCCTCCCAAAAGTGCTGGGATTACGGGTGTGAGCCACCGCACCCAGCCCTGATTTTTGTATTTTTTATAGAGACAGAGTCTTGCCACATTGTCCAGGCCAGGAGCATCTTTTTAATCTCTCTTTCCTTTCAAGGTATGGTAAATAACACTGGTATTGACTGGTTCATGCCCTGGCCTCCCCAAGCCCTCCATGCGGTTGCAAAGTCATTTCTAGGTAAGTCACAGCTGTTATGGGAACTACATTATTGATACAACAAAGCAATTTATTATCACTTCTCTGACTTTGAATTCTGGTCTTGTAGATTTCTTCACTGGAAAACCCTATGGTAACAAATGGCTTTTAATTTTGTTAGTATGTTTTTGATTTATATTTGGTGTTTTAGCCCAAAGATATTTCAGGAGACTTAACAAGGACAATTTAGGATAAAAATTGATTAGGTGTTCTCCACAGCAGCAGTTGGCAAAACCATGGTCTGCTGTCTAGTTGGCCCCTTACTTGTTTTAGTAAATAAAGTTTTATTAGTACACAGACTCACTCATTAATTAACATATTGTCTCTGGCTGCTTTTATGCTACAACTGCAAAGCTGAATAATTGCAACAGAGACTGTGTGAGTACTGTTTGGCTCTTTGTAGAAAACATGCGCTGGCCTCTACCCAAAGAATGCTCCAAGGACAATTCAGCAAACATTCTGCTTTCTCATTTCTAGTGTTTCAAACACCTAAGGCCTTGGATATTAATTTTTTTTTTGAGATGGAGTCTCGCTCTGTCACCCAGGCTGGAGCGCAGTGGCCGGATCTCAGCTCACTGCAAGTTCCACCTCCTGGGATTACGCCATTCTCCTGCCTCAGCCTCCCGAGTAGCTGGGACTACAGGCGCCGCCACCTCGCCCGGCTAGTTTTTTGTATTTTTTAGTAGAGACAGGGTTTCGATCTCCTGACCTCGTGATCTCCCTGTCTCGGCCTCCCAAAGTGCTGGGATTACAGGCTTGAGCCATGGCGCCCAGCCGGATATTAATTTTAATCTTTGAAGAAGAAAGGAAGTCTGTCTTCAGGGAACATCTTTTTCTTTGGACCTAACTTGAGCAGATTTATGAGGAATGACACTGGGTAACCTTGAAAATAGTTTCAACCTTACAAATCTGTACTCGATAATAAATAAATAAATAAATAAATAAATAAATAAATAAATAAATAAATAAATAAATATTCCTATATATAAGAAGACATCATAACTTTAATCGTAATGCAGTTTTAGGGGAAAAGGGGCCAAGAGAATGACCCTTTTCTGATGATATATCTCAGGTCCAGATGGTAAATATTTACAGTTTTTTCGCAGCTACTCGATTCTGCCATTTTATCATGAAAGCAGTCACAGACAATACGTAAACAAATCGCTATGGCTATGTTTCATTTACAAAAACGGGGTGGGCTGGATGTGTCGGTTGGCCTGTGGTTGGCCAGCCCCGACACAGATGTACCCTTGTTCTCAGAGGCGTGTTTGCCATTTTCATGTGTGAAGTGCTTGTGTTTGCTTTCAGTATTCAGTGTTCCAGCATCATAAATAATGCTGCCTAGAATTTGCTTAGAACTCCTTTTCCTTAGAATATACTCCCTGGAGGCCGGGCGCAGTGGCTCACACCTGTAATCCCAGCACTTTGGGAGGCCGAGGTGGATGGATCACTTGAGCCCAGGAGTTCGAGACCAGCCTGGGCAAAATGGTGAAACCCCGTATTTACTAAAAATACAAAAATTAGCCAGGTGTGGTGGCGGGCACCTGTAACCCCAGCTACTCAGGAGACTGAGTCATGAGAATTGCTTGAGCCCAGGAGGCAGAGGTTGCAGTGAGCCGAGTTCCTGCCACTGCACTCCATCCCGGGAAACAGAGTGAGACCTCTCTCTCTCTCTCTCTCTCTCTCTCTCTCACACACACACACACACACACACACACACACACACACACAGCATATATCCCCTGGAATTGAGATGACTATGCCCAAAGGCACAGGTATTTGTGAGGCACAGTTTTTCCTGCACACTGTAAAATAGGCCCTGGGGCTGTGTTTTGCTAACCCCGGAATAACAAGACGAGCTCTGCAGAATCTGGATTAATCGGTACTTTCAATCTGTCTTTCCTTCCTTCATTTTAACGTGAGACATTCTCTGCTTTGAGCTGAATGCATTTAACAGCCTATCAGATGATCTAGGTGATGTGATCTTGACACTGGAAGCCATCATTAATTCTTTCAGCGGGTGTATAGGAAGGCCCACCCTTGCCAGTATGTGCTGGGTGGCATCCAGCGGTGGGTAACTGAATGATCCCACCCAGCCCCTGGGCGGGCGGGGAGGGCAACAGGCAGAGACAGAGGTGGTGATTGCTTCTGAAAACCCAAGGCTCTTCTGCCATGGTGTCTTGGCCTTTAGGGAAGACAGGGCTTCCTAACAGTAGGGAAGGAATTGGGCAACAGAGTAAGACCCTGTCTCAAAAAACAAACACAAACAAACAAACAAAAAAGGATTGGCATGGATCACTGCTGTGGTCCGGAAAAGCCACCAATAAGTGATAGCTGTTCTTTTCTTGTCCTATTAAAAACTTTAACATCATTTTTTATCACAGTAAAATATATGTAACCTAACATGTTCCATTTTAAGCAATTTGAAATGTACGTCTGGCACTAATCGCATTCGTAATGTTGTGAAACCAACACCACTATCTGTCGCCAAAACTTTTTCATCATCCCAAACTGAAACTCCATACCCATTAAACACTAGCTCCCCGCCGCCCCTTCCTCCAGCCTCTGGCAACCTCGAATCTACTTTCTGTCTGGATGAATTTGCCTATTCTAGAGAGGGTTTGTGTACGTGGAATCATGCAATATTTGTCCTTTGGTGTCTGGCATCTTTCACTTAGCATCATGTTTTTGGGGCTCATCCATGTTTCAGCATCGGAACTTCATTCCTTTTACAAGTAAATATTATCCCTGTATAGATAGGATACATTTTGTTCACCCATTCCTCTCTTGCTGGACGCTTGGGTGCTCTCCACCTTGTGGTTATTGTGATAGTCTACAGTAAACGTTGGCATACAAGAATTCATTTGAGTCCCTGTTTTTCAGTTCTTTGGGGTATATACCTAGGAGTGGAATTGTTGGGTCATATAATAATTTTATATTTGACTCTTTGAAGAGCCACTGTTTTCCTTTCTTAAGAAACATGGCTGGGTGCGATGACTCACACCTGTAATCCCAGCACTTTGTGGGGCTGAGGTGGGCCGATCGCTTTAGCTCAGGAGTTGAGACCAGCCTGGGCAACTTGGGTGAAACCTCGCCTCTACAAAATAATACAAAAAATTACCCAGGCATGGTGGCCCACGCCTGTAGTCCCAGCTACTTGGGAGGCCGAAGTGGGAGGATCACCTGTATCCGGGAGATGGAGGCTGCAGTGAGCCATGATCACACCACTGCACTCCAGCCTGGGCAACAGAGTGAGAGCCTGT
>NC_045443.1:121740446-121793924 GCF_002776525.5 Piliocolobus tephrosceles
ATAGAGAGAGAGAGAGGGAGGGAGGGAGAGAGAGAGAGAAAGAGAGAGAGAGAAAGAAAGAAAGAAAGAAAGAGAGAGAAAGAAAGAAAAGAGAGAAAAGAAAAATACGTTTTTTATTCCTTCCTCTTCAGGGTGTAATCCAATGATCCCGGCAGAAAATATAGAAAATGTGGTAAAGCATGTTGTTTTGGTTCACCAGTCCGTGGGCCACTACAGCAAACAGTTTCTACAGAAATTGAGGCGCAGCAACTATGTCACTCCCAAGAACTACCTTGATTTCATTCACACCTATTCAAAATTGCTGGATGAGAAAACTCAGTATAATATAGGTAAGCCTGGGGGATGGGGTGGTTGACAGAGGTCATTCTTATTTATGGGTAAGGATTCGAACGCGGATCTTTTCTTTAGTAAGATCAGCCATCTTCAGTATTGAGGCCAAGCGAAGCACGTCTTGGATTTTGTGTCTTGGAGCAATTCTTTCATGTGGGTAGGACCCTGGCATGTCCTTATTTTTATTCTCAGTGTTGAGTCATAGACTTTGAAGCTTTACATTTTCATCATATTAGCAATGTTTCAATTTTGTTTTTTATCTTAGAGATAGGGTCTCTGTTTCCCAGGCTGGAGTGCAGTGGTGCAGTCATGGCTCACTGCAACCTCAACCTCCTGGGCTCATGTGCTCCTCCCGCCTCAGCCTCCTGAGTAGCTGGGACCACAGGTGCAGCCACCATGCCTGGCACACATTAGAGATACTGTGTGCTGCAGCAGCATGCACTGCTGGACAGGGCTTTTTAAAAAGTGCTCTGGCTATTGGCCAAGGGAAGCACTGTTTTCAGATATATATTCATTTTGGCTGATGCCATCCCAGTATGGCAGTGGAGGTACCGAAAGACACGTGCCATCTTCTAAAAATGTTTTGTTTTGTTTTGATAAGCTGAAGTTAGGCAAATCCCAGTGATTGTGTTGGGAACAGTGGCCACCTCGACAATGAACATAGGTGCCCTCTTTCCTCAGCTCAGTGCAAGCGTCTGGATGGGGGACTGGACAAGCTGAAGGAGGCCACCATCCAGCTGGACGAGCTGAACCAGAAGCTGGCCGAGCAGAAAATCGTGCTGGCCGAGAAGTCCGCCGCCTGCGAGGCCTTGCTGGAGGAGATCGCCGTCAACACCGCTGTAGGTGGGTAAGGGCCGGGGCCAGGGCAGCCCATCCCCCAGCAGGACAGGGCTCTGCCAGGACGTCCCTGCAAAACTGCTTGTAGGCACCAAGCATGCCATCTTGACCCTGCAATTCCTGTTTCTTCCTGAATTCGTGTCCAGCCAGTCTCATCTCCTTTCATAAGCACTGAGACACTACCATATGTAGGCCCCTGCGCTGGTAGCCTGAGGATGTGCCAGGGAGTAGAAAAGTCACTCGACCCTCAATGGGCTGGTGAACTAAGTCCGTGGGGTTGAAATGACCTAAGCCTTGGCGTCATCGATGCGGGACTTTCTTGGCTCCCCTTGAAACTGTTTCAAGGTTCTTTCTTGAGCTCCTTCCCTCGGTCTTCCTGGCCAAGGCTCTGTGTCACCTGCACTGTCCTGCTCTTGACGACTCTACCCTCCTGCGATGCCTGGCACAGGACAGCTCCTGGATCCCACAGCTCTGTGCCTGGCCTCTAACCCTCCTCTCTGGGTCTTTGGGCCACTGGTTTCTGATGTGTACCCTCCCCAGCTCATTCTCAGATTCCTGCAGATGCTACTCGACCTGCCTGCCTCTTGCTTCTCCTGCTGGTCTGTGTTTGTGTTGCTAAGTGTCATCTCGGTTCAGTTCCTTTGTCATTACACCTGGCCCTGTGCACAGGATCCATTTGTCATCACTCTGGCACCAGCACCCTAACTTGGTGTTGGCAAACTGCCTCTCCCCAACTCCCAGTGACTGCCATCCGGATGGGCTTATTCTAACCTGGCAGAGCAAATAGAAGTTATCTGGGGCTGCACATTTTGCGTCAGCCAACATAAAGACTGAAGATTATTTGTGTTCATTTATTGCATGGCAGTGCTGTGAAGAGACTGAATTCAGTGACCGAGCCCAGATCCCTGAGATGCTCCTAGTTTATGTGTTTCAGCATCTTCCATGTCCGTGAGCTACCATGTTTTCTTATAACAATTTCACATTTTTCTTAACTCGACCGTTGTTAGCTTCTGTTGCTTGCAACCAAAGCAACTTAACCGATAGATATCCTTTCCCAGGAATTTGTGGCAACTCCTTGCTGCCTGTTTTGATGCTGAGTCCTCATTGTGGCCATGAAGGGTCCCATCAATCCCTCTATGTCATCTTGCCCACCTAATTTCCCATGACACCCTGTCGCCTGCTCACAGCATCACCTCTTCATGCCCGTGTGAGTCCTGCAGTAATTTGCTCTTTCTCTCCCTTCGGTCTGCTGAGAATATCCATACCACGTCTCTCTTCCTATCCGTGTTTCTTCTACCAGAACTTTGATAAAATGCCTCATTCCCACATAGCTGCACTTTGCTTTGATCTGTCTTTTAAAAACTATATATTTCTGGCCCTCTAGATATAAAAAACTATCCATTCCTGGCCCCTTAGATGTAAAACTAGACGGGAAGTGTCTTGAAGGAAGCTGTTATTCCACGTATTCATCTGTCCAAACAGCAGATACTGACTTCAGCTTCATGGCAGGCACCAGGGTGGGGAGAGTGGGGGCTAGAAACTGAATGAGACTCAACCCCTGCCTCGAAGAAGCTCACAACCAAGAGAGCCCCTCCCCCAGTGCCCAGGCTGCAGTTCGTACTGAGGACGACCTGTTTGCCACACCCATGTTTAGTGCCTCTCCTACCTGTGGTTGCTTTTCTTTCCCCATTGCCGTCATCCTTGTCCAGGGTCACCTTGCTCCCACTTGGAATTTTGGAGGAAGCTTCATCTAGGAGCTGTTTCCAGGCTGCCTGTCCCGATCAGGACTATTCTGGTTGCAAATGGTAGAAACTGAGCTCAAAGTGGCTTAATCTAAAGTGGAAACGCATTGATTCCAGAGGCATGCTGGCTTCAGGCACAGCTGGATCTAGGACTCAAGTATATCAGTGGGAATCTTTCCTTCCCTTTCTTGGCTCTGCTGTCTTCTGTTTGGGCTTCATCTCAGGCAGCAGGCTCTGTCCATGCTGAGAGTTTGGGAGCCTCCCGCATGAGGTTGGCATCCTATTAGCTCAGCATCCCCAGGGGAGAGAGGGCTCTTCTTTCCCACGCATTCCCACAAAGCTCCCAGAACTGGCTGTGACTGGACAGATTTGAGTCACATGCCCTTGCCCAAACCAATCCTGGTGGCCATAGGAATGGGATACATTGACAAGTCCTGCAGAGGGTAGGGTGGGGTGCAAACAGTCCTTTCTCCTGAGGGTGGCTCTTCAGCACCTGCCCTAGCCTCTAGCCTGTGCTCCTGCCTGGCTGAAAGAGCCCATCATTTTGCTCCTCAACATGAGTCAAGCACCTGGCTTGGCCGGGCCCCTTTGCATGCTGCTCCCCACCCTGAGGTTCCTGCAGCCTGTACCAGCCCTCTTCCTTCCCGGCCAGCTCTGGTGGTCCTGTTTTCTATGTGTTCCGTTCCTGCTGGCCCCACCCCTGCCTCGGCATGCTCACAGCTTAGACAGATTCCTTTCTGCTCTTCTGTTCTGAAGGTTCCACACTTGTGATCTTGCTACCCTTTTCTGACGCATTCATCCCCCTGCTGCCCCAGGGAGAAGCAGTGCCTGGGCTGGGGACCTCTACAGTGTCAGGGCCCGTGCACGGCTTTGCACACTGCAAGTGCCAATGCTGGCTTGTTCGCTGTGGAGATGGATTCCGAGAGACCTTAGCATGGGGGAGGCAGAGCCTCTGCAGCCAGCCTCTGTTTGCAGAAGGCCTGCTGCATGCATCTCCTGGGGCTGCTGTAACAAAGCACCGTGATCTGGGGGCTGAAAACAACAGACATTTAGTTTTTAAAATTAATTAATTAATATTTTTTCTTGAGACGGAGTCTCGCTCTGTCACCCAGGCTGGAGTGCAGTGGCGCCATCTCAGCTCACTGCAAGCTCTGCCTCCTGGATTCAAACGATTCTCCTGCCTCAGCCTCCTAAGTAGCTGGGACTATAGGTGCCCGCCACCACGCCCAGCTAATTTTTGTTATTTTTAGTAGAGACAGGGTTTCTCCATGTTGGCCAGGCTGGTCCCGAACTCCTGACCTCAGGTGATCCGCCTGCCTCGGCCTCCCAAAGTGCTGGGATTACAGGCGTGAGCCACCGTGCCCGGCCAGCAACGGAAATTTATTCTCTCACAGTTCTGGAGGCCGAAGTCTGACGTCAAGGTGCCACCACGCTCCCTCTGAAGGCTCTGGGGGAAGACTCTTTCATGTCTCTTCCAGCTTCTCAGGGTTGTTGACAGCCCTTGGTATTCCTTAGCTTAGCTTATAAATGCACCACTCCAGTGTCTGTCTCCACTGCCACACGCCTGTCTTCCCTGTGTGTCTCCACATGGCCTTCTGATAGGGACCCCAGGCACTGGATTTAGGGCCCACCCTAACCCTGTATGACCTAATCTTAACTAATTCCATCTACAAAGACCCCACTTCCAAATAAGGTCACATCCCGAGGTCCCAGTGGGCACGAATTTTGGTGGGTGACACTGCTCAAAGCACTGTGAGCCAAGCCCTGCTCTAGGTTTTGGGGTTCCAGCCCTCGGGGAGGTGCTGACATCCTAGTGAGTGAGGGGACCCAGACAGTGGATCAGTCAACGGTGAAGTGAAACTTTCCGATTGTGATCGGTGTCATGAAGCAAATCAGCAAGGCAGGGAGAGAGAAGGCGACAGAGGGGCAGCCTCCTTAGAGGGTGGCTCTGGCTGGGCCAGAGTGAGCATAGGAAGAGGTGATGAGAGGCAGAAGGAGGAGACTGCAGGGAGCTGGTAAGTAGAAGGGGGACCCCCGGCATCCTCAGTGAACACTGGTGAGGCAGGGCTGGGGGCTGTCAGGAGCCACGGGATTTGTCCTGGATGGAGTGGGTGGGACACAGGTGGGCCAGTTGAGGAAGGTCGGAGTCAGGGTGGCTGTCTGGTGCTGGAGGCCCCACGCATGGTGGGGTTTTCTGTCCCACCAGGATCACTAAGGCTGCCACATTGGCCAGAGCTCCTTAGATCCCCACTGGGGCTCAAGCCAACCTTTAAGGACTGCACTCTGCTCAGAGCCGGTGGCCGCGAGTGCATCGCCTCTGAGCCCAAGTTTACTCACCCCCTGCTCCACCCTGCAGCTGAGGAGAAGAAGAAACTGGCGGAGGAAAAGGCCATAGAGATAGAGGAGCAGAACAAGGTCATTGCCATGGAGAAGGCTGAGGCCGAGACGACCCTGGAGGAGGTCATGCCCATCCTGGAGGCCGCAAAGCTGGAGCTGCAGAAGCTGGACAAGTCGGATGTGACTGAGATTAGGTAACACCCCCGGGCCGCCATTCTGGGCTTCCGTTCCACCTCTGCAGGCCAGTAGTCCCCGTGATCGTGGCGACCAGGAGCTTACAAAGGAGCCGACACCATGTGCTGCCACCGCGCCTGGCTCTCTCCGCGGTGGGAACTGTTGTTGCCCTCATTTTCGGATGAGGAAAGCGAGGCCCAGGGAGATAAGGCGGGCACCCTGGGCATCCAGCTCCCCCGGCTAGTAGGAAGCAGGGCCTGCTGACCTTGAACCCAGGCCAAGGGAAGGATGGAGTGGGGTAAAACAGTGCTCTTCACGGAACACGTGGGGGCAAGTGTCCGCCCTCGCAGGGGCAGAGTGCTCAACACAGGGCGAGCCCTGCTGAAAACAGCTCAGCAGAGATGTGTGCACACCACGGCCAGACTGGCGATGCCTGAATCCTTTTCTGGCCAAGGAGGCTTTCAAGGAGGGTGAGAGTAGGTCACTATTGAGGCCCCCATACATCTTGCAAATCAATCTGTAAGACGACCCTGTCCCCCACACCAGAGGGCTCATCTGCGGTCAGCGAGGGTGACCTGGTGTGGCGTGGGCCAGCAAACTTTCTCCCCGCATGGCTTGGTCTCCCCAGGGCACTGTTCCTGGACTCTGATGGTCAGTTGAGTCTTGTGAGTAAAGCCCAAGGAGGGAACACTGTTCTGGTGCCAGCCTCCGCCCACTGCCTCTGCCTCTGTGCTGCCTGGCCCTGCACAGACCCCCCAGCGTGGGAGCCTCAGTTCTCTCCTTCCTCACTCTTCATCCGGAAGGAGATCAGTCTTCCTGGCCCCACACACAGGTCTTGCAGCCAAGAGGCTCCATTCCTGGGTCAGCAGTGGGCTTCCGTTCTGGGCTCCCGGTGGAGTAGTGCGTGTTCCCAGCACTTCCTGTTTTTCTGCCTCTGTGCTGCCTGTGAAGGCTGAGCAGCACTCCTTATCCAAGGCCGTGCCCTTGTTTTCTTGTTCATGAAACATTTGTGAATTTGAACACGGAATTCAGCTCATTCCAGGACAGGGGACCTGGTTCGTTCTTGGGAGGTCACTTGGAGGTGCCACTGTTATCAGCAAGAAGTCATTATTTCAATGTTGAGAATGGTGTCAAGGAAGGTATAAGGATGGATGTATTAAAACTTCAGCACTAAGCGTTGGAAGTTGAGGCTGAGGTGCCAGGACACAGTGGAAGTGCACACCCAGCGGAGGGTAGGAGACACGGTCCCACACACATTCTCTCAGGGGAATATCTAGCTACCGGTAATAGGATTTGGGGCACTGCTCCCAGGTCAGCAGCATAAAAACATCATGAGAGCAGAGGCCAGGAAGGATTTTTGAAGGGGATTTATTTGAAGAGAAGGAACGGTGAGTCCCTTCCATCAACCCAAGGTGGAGGGGTGGGAAGGAGCTTCCATCGGGCCAGATAGAGAGCTTGACACGTGTCCCCTGCAGTGAGACAGGCATTGCAGACAGTGCCCAGCTCACCCCTGAGAAAGCCAAAGTACAAAAGGAATAATTTTTACACATTCATACATGGCTCTTCCTCTTTGCTGTGCGACATTTAGCAAGTCATCTAACTTATCTGTGCTCCAGTTTCTTCATTTGTAAAATGTGAATAAGAATTGTCTTGGCTGCATCAGTGTCTTCATGAGGATCATATAAGCCTATATGTGAAGAACTGGGCTGGGCACATGGTCAGAGCCATGTAAGCATTAGCCGTGATTATGGCTCCAACATCCAAAAGGTATGCTGGGAAAAGCCCACAGCCACTGTGTCCTCTATCAGCTCTGGTCACCTTCCCACGCTACAACAGGTAGTGCGGGTATATCATTTCTCGTATACACATCCCGAGGATTTTCATGCATGACCAAGGCAACCAGGTACACAAGGGTCTCTTCTGTCCCTGACTTCAGGTTCTGAGTGTTTGGAGAGCAAGGGATACCTGCAAATCCTTTTATCCTTCTTTTATATACAAACTGTAACACCCTATGCATATCTTTCTGCATCTTTTCTGCTTAGCAATATATTTTGGAGATCTTTTGCATGTTGATATATGATGAACTTCCCTGATATTTTAGGACATTCCTCCACATTCCATTGTGTGGCTGTGCCATAATTTATTTAACAAGCCCTTACTGATGAGTTTGTTGAATAAGTTGATTGTGTCTCCAGTCTTTTGCGTTTACAAATAGCGTGGCAAAGAATAAACCTGAGCATAGTTAATTGTGCACCTGGGAGAGTCCACCTGCAGGATACATTTCTGGAAGTGGAATTGCTGGGTCCCAGGGTGTAGGCATTTATAATGTTCATAGCTGTTACCTAGTCCCAGCCATGGGGATGGAACCTATTTATCCTCACCGACAATCCAAGTGAGCAGTACCTGCTTTTTCCTAGACTCACCAACAGGGGGAGCAATCACGTTTGGATTTTTCACATGTTGTAGATGAAGAGTGGTATTTGTGTAGTTTCAATTTGCATTTCTCTTAGTGTGAGTGAGGCTGGCCTTTTTTTTCCTATGTGAAAAATGTGTCTAAGAGTTATGTGTATTTCCTTTTCTGTGAACTTGGTTTGCTTATCTGTTGGGCCGTGGTATTGTTGCTTTATTTTCAAAACCATTTCCAGGGGCTTTTTTATGCAGTGGGGAGATCAGCTTTTTATCCATGAGGGGAGTTGCAAATCTTTTCCTGGTTTGCCATGGGCCATTTGACTTTGTTTAGGAGGTTTGTGTGTGTGTTTGTTTTTGCCATGTATGTTTATTTTTGTGTGGCAGATTTTAGCAATATTTTATTTTGTGACTTTTTTAAAATTAATTTTTTGGGACAGAGTCTCATTCTGTCACCCAGGCTGGAGTGCAGTGGCACAATCTTGGCTCACTGCAACCTCCGCCTTCCAGGTTCAAACGATTCTCCTGCCTCAGCCTCACAAGTAGCTGGAATTACAGACACCCACCACCATGCCCGGCTAATTTTTGTATTTTTAGTAGAGACGGGTTTCTCCATGTTGGCCAGGCTGGTCTCGAACTCCTGACCTCAGGTGATCCACCCACCTCAGCCTCCCAAACTGTTGGGATTACAGGCATGAGCCACTGCACCCAACCTATTTGGTGACTTTTGGATATTGTGTCCTAGTTAAAAGACCTGATTACACTGCAAGATTGTAAAATAATTTCCCCATGATTTATTTTTGTACTCTTATGGTTTAATTTTTTATATTTAAATCTTTTATCTATTGAGGATTTTTTTCCTGGGGTTTTGTGTGAGTTTGGATCCAATTTGAGTTTTTCCAGATGACTAAAATCTGGCTTTTCTCAGGTCATTTGGATGTTAAGCACAATGAGCCAGCACTTACATCTTGACAATTTTATAATCTTTTAAGTCTTTAAAAAGCGTTTCCCTCTTATCATACTCAATCCTCTTTGTGGGAATCATTAAATGTTAAGGCAGGAAGATGAAGAGTCATGAAGATTAGAAGTAGATGTTTCTCTAACTATAAAAGTATAAAAGGCTCCCTTTGTTGCTGGCTTTTGATTTTTACTTTTCTTCCTTTCATTCATTCAATAGTGATTGGGTGTCTGTCCCCCACCCCACCCCTGCCCTGAGCAGGCACTGGGGCCGATCAGCAGTGAGACAGGGAGGCAGGGCCTTCACTGCATGGAGCTGACACTCTGTTTTCCTATAGGAATCCCATGTGCATAGGGAAATGATGTAGGATTAGGTTAGGAAGGAAAGGTCCTTGCTGCTCTGACAGTGGGTGTTGGGACCTGACCTAGTCATGGTCATGGCGGGTGGAGGGGGCACCTTCTCTGAGGCTGCAAGGAGCTCGGCTGGAGAAAAAGCAGAGACAGCTGCTGTGTCAGGGGTAGAGCGCTGGGGGGCGGGGAGTAGGGTTTAAAATGATTATTTTCTTCCAGGGAGGGTAGCATATCATTCTCCCTTTCTCATTCCCAAGTTTGTTTAGTGATAGAAGAAAGGAATCGAATTAAACAGACATCTCCATTTCTCTTGTCTTGCAACCTCAATATTTCACACACCTCGGTCATCCGGCATTGTGGAAAGTGGTGTGTTCTCAATAAGTGAGATCCCAGAGCGTGGCCTGTAACACAACAGCAGAAAACTTCACTTTCATAGACTCAGAGGATTTGGGAACTGGAAGGGTCTGGTTCTGTGTCTCACTTTACAGATGGGAAAACTGATACCCCTGGCTGGTTCCTAACTTGCCCAAGGGCTCAGGACCCTGCCTCAGGCCTGGGCTCTTTCTGTCTTGAATCTGAAAACATTTCCCCTATTCTTTCCCTACCTGCTTGTTCACAGAGCAGTGGCCGGGGCCTGGTTTCCATCCACCCTGAAGGAACCTTTTAAAGACACTCGGACAGGCTGCTGCTGCTTTCCTAAGCAGCCAACACCAGCATAACTGAGCCTGTCCCTGGTGACTCAGGGCCATGTCTTTCATCACTGGGCTTTGTGCTGAAGTGTGGGCGCCCTCCCTCCTGGCCGTTGCCCTGGCTTGTCCGTACACTATGGGGCCCTCTCTCCTCTGCTGCCTGCGTGGGAGTGTGTGAGGGTGCCGGGGTCAGGAGGGGTGGGGGATTTGCTCATTGCAGAAAGCCTCCAGGTTGCTCAGTCTGCTCAGGCTGTCTCCTCCCTGTCTCCCTGTCTCCTCCCTGTCTCCCTGTCTCCTCCCTGTCTCTCTGTCTCCTCCCTGTCTCCCTGTCTCCTCTCTGTCTCTCTGTCTCCTCCCTGTCTCCCTATCTCTGTCTCTATCCTTGTGCATGTGTCTCCCTCTCTGTCCCTCCATCCCCCTCGTTCTTCTCTAGCTCACCCCAGCCTCCTACTAGAGCCCAAATGCCTGGGCCCCTGCCTGGCTGCCCCCATACTGCTTCCATGTCCTCTGGGGCCTCTGTCTCCTGCTCTTCTCTCCTTTTCCTTCCTTTCCTGCTTTGCCTTCTCTGTGCTTTTCTCCTTCCACTTCTGTCTTTCCATAGCCTGGTCTGGGAGACTTCTGTGGCTTTCATTGACCTTGCCTGGCAGCAGGATGCCCCAGTGAGATGGGTTTGGTTCCTTCTCCAGCCTTTGCACCAGCGCTGCTGTTCTGTCTCCTGCTCTGTTGGCAGTTCTGGTTCTCCAGAGGACCAAGGGCAGTGAACATCTGAGTTCTGGAGGAGCAGAGTGATGATCTAGTCTTATCAAAGCCACAGAAAACAATTATGGGGCAGCATAGGCTAGAAAGAGCCCAGGATGCAGGAACCCCAGGTCTCGAAGGTGGTGTCAGCACAGCCAGTCATGCAAGCTCCTGGGACCCTGTTTCTCCATCTAGTAAATGGGGAAAGATGATGGTGGTAGTGATAGCGGTGATGATGATAATGACAGTAATGACAGCAACCACCATTTAGAGTCTGAGGAATCAGCCGAGGGTGTAAGTAAAACATAGGTGCTCAGGCTTCACCCTAACCACTGATCCAGACGCTCCGGGGATGGCCTGGGTTTGTATTTTAATGCTGTCCCTGCACCATGATTCGGCTGTGTTCCAGGCGCCTGGTCTGGAACCTGAGAGGGGTACCCGGCCCCGCCCTTAGCGACGCTTCCACCCAGGAGTGCAGTTTGTGTTGGGACCTGGCTTCTTTCATTTCCAGGCAGCATCAGCTCCAGGCACTGCCTTTTAGTTGAGCTCCTTTTTCTGGAGCTCTTTTTCAGGCCAGATCCTGGCCACATCCCTGGACGGACCCACGTGTGCCTTGGTTTCTTGCCAGGTCGTTTGCTAAGCCCCCGAAGCAGGTGCAGACGGTCTGTGAATGCATCCTCATCATGAAGGGGTACAAAGAGCTCAACTGGAAAACCGCCAAGGGCATGATGTCCGACCCGAATTTCCTGAGGTCTCTGATGGAGATCGATTTTGATTCCATTACCCAGAGCCAAGTGAAAAACATCAAAGGTGAGTGTCGCCACGTATGGGAATCGCCAGGGTGGATCTCGGTCTGGCATCTCAGGCTCTGGACAGGGATGGAGGGCAAGGAGGCTTGTTGCGGGCAGGCCCTCCCCTTCTGGTCGGATGGTATCAGATGGAAAAGGCAACTGATGGTCACCAGAGGAAAGCAGCAGCCCCGTGACGTGACCCTGGGAGAGTGGCTGGGGATGGGCGGTGGCAGCCGTGCCCACTGAGGCTTCCATTCAGCACTAGTCCTAGCTCTCCCTGTCAGGAAACAAGATCTTCTCATTGGAACCTAGCTCAACCTTGTCTTCTGTGCGTCTCACCCAGTGCTGTTCTGTCTGTGCTGTTCAGTGCACATGCAGAAGCCCAGAGCTGGTCCGACCTTGACTTCCTGCCTTTCTCTTCTTGTCAGTATCAAGTCTTCTGGAGGTCCCTGGGGAGTGGGCACGGGGGTGGCCAGCATCACTGATGGCCAGCCTCTCCTCCATCTTTGGTTACAGGACTGAGTTCCCTTTGAGCTCAGTTCTTGGCCCTGCCCAATGCTCAGCCAGGTGGTGAGAGTGGAATGGTGTTAGTCTTTGCGAAAAGCAATACAAGTTCACACTGTGTTTGATGGTTTATTTAGACTCCTATCAAATGCTTTTTCTTAGCCCCTTAAAAACAAAAGCAAACTCAACACAAATGACCCCAATCACTACAAAAACCCAACGCACTCCCTCTGTCTGAATCTTCATTGGATGGACTTCCGTTTATGTGAAATTCCTCCTGGGGTGAGGGTGCGGGTGAAGGTAACAGGTGGCCTATAATGGCCTGTGAATTCCAGTTAGCCACGTGGGTGCCCAGCTGGGAGTCTCCATTATGTCCTGGGTCTCCTGCATGACACCTGCGTCCTGGGTGGCAGTAAACCATGCCGCTCGCCCACATCGGAAACATCAGTTTACGCAGAACCCATTCTGGTGTGACACCATGCTGTTGGCCGTAGGAGAGCTGTGTGCATCCTGCTCACGGGGCTGCTGAAGAATAAGAAACTAGTTACGTTTATTTTGTCTGTTTTATGTTCCCAAGATGAAGCTTGCCACTCATAAAAATTATTGCATGTTCCACGTTAGGCCTCTTGAAGACTCTTAATACCACGACTGAAGAAATGGAAGCTGTCAGCAAAGCCGGGCTGGGGATGCTGAAATTTGTCGAAGCTGTAATGGGCTACTGTGATGTTTTCAGAGAAATCAAGCCCAAAAGAGAGAAGGTATTGCCCGAATGTAAGACTGCCACACCACTGCCAAGAGACCCCTTTGGAGTCAGAATTCACATGTACACACCTTTGCTGAAAAAATTCTCCCAAGGTTCTGACTTTAAACTGCATAAACTTTCCCCCCGCCCCCCAATAAATGGTAATCCTGAAACACCACTATCACTTAGGCATAGTGTGGGTGGTGTACAAGACCGAGGTCTGAAAGAGTTTCAAACTTTCTGTGAAAGTGTGGTATAAAGATGTTCAGTGGTGGCTCACGCCTGTAATCCAGCACTTTGGAAGGCCCAGACGGGAGGATCACTCTAGCCCAGGAGTTTGAGATCAGCTTGGGCAACATAGTGAGACCCTGTCTCTACAAAAGAATTTTTTTTTTAATTAGCCAAGCATGGTGACACACACCTGTACTGCCCGCTACTTGGGAGGCTGCAGTAAGCCATGACTGTACCACTGCACTCCAGCCTGGGTAACAGAGTGAGACCCTGTCTCAAAAAAGAAAAAAGAAAAAAAAAAGACAAAGATGTTTAAAGTTGTTTCTCTAGGGTCAAAGCAGAATTTCTCAGCTGCAGCACCACTAAAGTGCTGCCTGGCGGTGGTGGGGGGGTCTGTCCTGGGGGGTCTGTCCTGGGCACTATAGGATGTTTAGCAGCATCTTTGGCCTCACCCCACTGGGTGGCAGTAGCACCCTCCCTCCAAGCCGTGACATCCAGAAATGTCCCCAGACATTACCAAACATCCCCTGGGGGACAAACCTACCCCAGTGGAGAGCAGCGGGGCCAAAGTCACAGGTAGATCACAAAATACAAAGAGAATAAGGTTGATTTGATCATTTTGAGTCATATTGTGACCTTGCTCTATAGCTCGGAATTGTATTATTCAGAAAACTTAGAACCAATAGAAATACTGTGATTGTCTATGATATATTCTTCTGAGTTTTTGACTTACAACCACAGTGTCATCTTACTGTGACCTCAGTACATGAAAGTAAAACTGTCTGATAACTTAGGTGCTGTGTCTTCTAATGGGACATAGAGTTTTTGCAGCAAACAGTTGAAGAAGAAACTAAGAAGCCACGTGTCTCAATATAGCATATAGTGGCTCCGAAAAGCACAGACACCATTAGAGCAGCTTGGACATGTGGCCTGGTTTGAGGCCATTGTATCGCGGCCCCACCATAGTCCTTTTCCCCACCTTTCTGCAAATTGTCTTTACTTAGGTGGCCAGGTTGGAGCGGAATTTTTACCTCACTAAACGGGAACTGGAAAGGATCCAGAATGAGTTGGCAGCAATTCAGAAAGAGCTGGAAACATTGGGTGCCAAATACGAGGCCGCCATACTGGAAAAGCAGAAGCTGCAGGAAGAAGCCGAGATCATGGAGAGGCGGCTGATTGCTGCAGACAAACTCATCTCGGGTCTGGGGTCGGAAAACATCAGGTCAGCGCAGCTCACGAGCCCACATGTTGTCGTTTGTAAATGGACGTCACCCACAGAGTTTCTCACCATGTTGATTCTTTATCTCACGTTGTGTTTTTATGTGAAAACCACGTGACCAGGTCTTATTTTTCCTATTATCATGTTTATGGCAGCTAATGGCTATTTTATAGACTATTGTTTTTATTAGGCACTGAGTGTTATTTATTAATTACTAAGGGTCAAGGAGGCAGTGCCGCTGTGGAGACGGAGAAATCTGTAGCATTTAGCAAGGTTTAGGGAGTGTTCACTTCTTGGTGACCTCTAACCCCTAGGTCCTTTCTAGAAGAGTCTATGGGAGAAGCCCATTGCTGTCACTGCACAGATGCCTTCTAAGCGTCCCAGTGGCTTGTTCAATCCTGGACTTCAGTCTTAAGTGATGGGGCTGTTTGATCTTTATGGGCAAGACCGCTTGGCCACAGCTCATTCACCGAATAGGGCAACAATTTTGAATCTGGCATCTGTAAATGTGGTGTAGAAAACACTGAAAAATACTGTTTGCATGTGGTAAACAATTTTCAGTATTTCTAAAACCTAAGTCTTGGGGCATTTACTGGAAGAGGCCAAATGAAACAGATGCTTTCTTTTATCTTGGGTGGAATTCTGTCATTGAGTAAGGCCAGAACTTGTTAGCTCTGCTGGGCTGATTTATATGTCTTTGATTAAGGCTTCGGAAACAACGTGATTACTACTTAATGTGATCCATGCAATGTGATTACTACTTAATAAAGACCACAGGCCTTTACTGAGCCCCCTGCTTGATGCTGGCTGCAAACACTAGGTTCACTAGGGTGGGAAGTTGCAAGATAAGCTGTTGGTCTCTGTTCCCCGCGAGGAAAGAATATCTCAAAACATGTTTCCGTCTGGCTAGCCCTATTAGCAAGGTATCAAGCTGGTTCTTCTGGAATGTTCCTTTTGGTTGTGGCCAGAAGGTAAACTGCTCACGGCAACCTCCCTCTCCTCCCGTGCCAGGTGGCTGAACGACCTGGATGAGCTGATGCACCGGCGCGTGAAGTTGCTGGGGGACTGCCTGCTCTGCGCGGCCTTCCTGAGCTACGAGGGAGCCTTCACTTGGGAGTTCCGTGACGAGATGGTCAATCGGATTTGGCAAAACGACATTCTGGAGCGGGAGATTCCTCTGAGCCATCCTTTCCGGCTGGAAAGCCTGCTCACGGATGATGTTGAGATCAGCAGGTGTGTGGCACCCTGAGCCAGCAGGAGGAAGGGGACATCTTAGCACAGGGAGTCTACATGGGTGTCACCCCACGGGGAGGCAATGGCCTGGGGGCATTGCCAGGACCACAGTTGGCTTGACTGCATGGAAGTGGCTGGGCGAGCTGCAAACCCAGCACGGAGCCCTTCTCCCTAGAGCCTGAGGAGCCTGTGCAGCCTGGGGATGGGTAGATTGTTCTGGAAGGCCAGTCCTACCACCCTTAGCCCTTGGCTCACAAATTGGTGAGAAAAGTTCATTTCCTGGTGGCTGTTCCTTCCAGATGGGGATCCCAGGGCCTTCCCCCCGATGACCTCTCTGTTCAGAATGGCATCCTCACCACCCGGGCCAGCCGCTTCCCTCTGTGCATCGACCCCCAGCAGCAGGCCCTCAACTGGATCAAGAGAAAAGAGGAGAAGAACAATCTGCGGGTATGGCGGCTCCTCCCGGGGCGTCTCCTGCCCCCGGTGCCTGTTCTCTGGAGAGTGCCCCTCCCGCCTCCTGTACCTGGCAGTCCCTAGCCTCAACGAGTCTGGGCAGAAATGCTTCCACCCTGACCCCCACGCGGAGCCCTCCCCCACCTCCACCTCCACCCTGTGGGTCTGCCAGGACAGCACAAACCACCGTGAACTCTGCCTGTCCCCTTGCAGGCTGTGAGCAACCTCAGCTTCATCTTCCTCTGCCCAGTACGGGGTTCGTGGTCTGCGTGCTCAGTCACTATTTTTTGGAGCTGAGGTGGGGGATGGGGATGCCGGGGAGGAGAGAGTAATGGCTTGATTGAGATGTAATTCACATACCACACCATTCCCTCACTGAACACATACAATTCAGTTTGAGTTTTAGTATGTTTACAGAGTTGTATACCAATTACCAGAGTCAGTTTTAGAACATTTTTATTATCCCTGGAAGAAATGCTACATCCTTTAGCCATCACCCCTCCAGTCTTCCCATTTCTCCCTCCCTGAGTCCCTGACAGCCACTCACCTGCTTTCTGTCTGAATGTGCCTCCTCTGGACATTTCTTAGGAATGGCATCAGATGCTGTGTGGCCTTTTGTGTCTGGCGTCTTTCACTCAGCCTGACGTTTTCAAGGTCCGTCCTTGCTGGAGTGTGTCAGGGCGTCATTCCTGCCTCGGGTGAATGGTGTTCTGGTGTGTGAACAGACACATTGTCGTTCATCCATCCATTCACCAAGGGACAGTTGGCTTGTCCCTCTTTTTGGCTGTTTGCAGAATGCCGCTGTGAACGTTGGTGCGCACGTTTCTATGTGGCCATGTGTTTTCAGTTCTCTTGGGGTGATACCTAGGAGTGGAATTACGGGGCGGCCCAATCACTTTTTGCTGAACTAATGAACAAATTAACGATTTTCAATTTTAGCTTTTCCTTATTTTTTTTCTGGTCCTTGATCCCAGGTATTTGCATGCTGTTTGGGGAAGCTCATTTGTACTCCAGGGTCAGGGGAACGGTCTGCCTCCAAAATGCACATGGAGCTATCATGGAGCAAATACTATGAGGGCAGCAAATACTATGAGTCCCTAGACTCCCTCTTCCCTCAGCCTGCCAGGGAGCACTGAAATTGTCAGCCTACCCCTAGTCTACTTCCAACACCTACCCTGTCTCTTCAAGAGAAGGGGTTCTAGCTTACAGGGAGAGGGGCTGAGGAATCCCCTTCCTTTCCTCTCCACCCTGTTTGAGCAAGATCCTGCCCTGAGTCTGGACCTCATGGTGTATAGTCGTTATACCCCTTGTTTCTCTCTTCTTTTCACCTCTGGCCCCCTCGAAGTTCCTGGCTCATCCACTTCCCACTTCCAAGCCATTCTCCCTTTATATTTGGCAGGGCCACAGTTAAACATGCGGGTTTTCAGCATCTGCCTCCACTCTCTTCCAGGTCGCTTCCTTTAACGACCCTGACTTCCTCAAGCAGCTAGAGATGTCCATAAAGTATGGGACCCCTTTCCTGTTCCGCGATGTTGATGAATACATCGATCCTGTGATTGATAACGTCTTAGAAAAAAATATAAAAGTCTCCCAAGGACGGCAGTTTATTATCCTGGGAGACAAGGAAGTTGACTATGATTCAAATTTCAGACTTTACCTAAACACCAAGCTGGCCAATCCCAGATACTCCCCATCTGTGTTTGGGAAAGCTATGGTCATCAATTACACCGGTAAGAATGTGTAGAACCTCCACTACTAATTAAGATGGTTATGATGGAGACTGCAACCTGAGATCGAGGCTTTCCTGGGACGTCATTTCACTCACAGTGACCCCAGATCATTCTCTCATAGGCACATCCGGGCTTGTCAGCTCTTACTGATGAGGTACCACTTAGAGGGTGTGAAGCTTTGAGTTACCTGTCGTGAGTCACCCTGAGATGGGGCTGTGGGCTCACGTGCTCACACACGGGTGGGATGGGATGTCTGTCTGTGGGGGCAGGAAGTTACTCTGTATTCGTGTATTTAAAATACATGTTGTGATGTTGAATTTTTTTTCTTCCTCTCAGTTGAATTCTGATAGAAATTGGATGTTATCTCTCATATTCTCTAGAGTTGTCATGCACCTGCTTAAGCAGGTTAATTCGATTTGGATGTACTTTATTTTCTTTTTTCTTTTTCTTTTTTTGCACAGATGGGGTTTCTCTGCGTTGCCCAGTCTGGTCTCAAATTTCTGGGCTCGAGGGATCCTCCTGCCTCAGCCTCCCAAAGTGCTGGGATTACAGGCATGAGCCACTGTGCCCAGTCTGGGTATACTTTAAACTATGGGACCACAGTCCGTGGAAACCTGGGTTTTATTTCAGAGCATTTTTTCCTTTTTGTCCACCACTCTGCACCACAGCATCGCTATTTTGCTCATGTCTGCCACCTTGCTGCTGTAGAGTGACTTTGGTGGGCAGTGAATCCTTGTGCCTCTGACGTGCTGGCTGAGACCCACACTAAGCTTGTCCCATCACAGCAGGGCAGTGGGAGAGACCGTTGTCGGGGTCCACAGGTGGTGAGGGCCTCTCACTGTCCCCCACAGTCACACTGAAGGGCCTGGAGGACCAGCTGCTGAGCGTGCTGGTGGCTTACGAGAGGCGGGAGCTGGAGGAGCAGCGGGAGCACCTCATCCAGGAGACCAGCGAGAACAAGAACCTGCTCAAGGACCTGGAAGATTCCCTCCTTCGGGAGCTGGCCACGTCCACCGGGAACATGCTGGACAACGTGGACCTGGTGCACACCCTGGAGGAGACCAAATCCAAGGCAACAGAGGTAACAGCCACAGCGGAAAAGGCCCTGAGCCAGGCGGGGCCTGCATGCACCTTTGGAGCATCCAGTTCTCTGTCTGCTCAATGAGAAAACTGGGCTCTGTGGTCTCAGGGATAAAAAGCCACCTCTATTGGGATGTGCTGTGGGGAGGGGAGCCCTAAAGGTGTTCCCAGGGACCCTTGGGCATCAGGTCAGTCTGTTTAAATTGAGAGTGATGGAAAACCCAGCCCTGCCTGGCTTAAGTCAAAGGGGAAGTTATCAGCTGAGAAAGCAGAAAAGTCCAGATATGGCCTCAGGTGGGGCTGGATCCAGGACTTCAAAAATACCAGGAGGACTTGGTTTCTCTCCATTTCTGGGCTGGGCCTTCTACCGGGTTGGCGTCATTCTCTGCCAGCTCCCTACATGGTCAGAAGACTGGTCTGGCCTCATGTCCTCTCAGATCTAAACCCAAAGGGATAAGTGAGAATCTTCCTGTTCCTACCATGAATGTCCTGGAAGTCACTTAAGTCACATTTCTACCCCAAACCAGTCCCAGGAGCTTGAGGATGCTAGGCTCGGGTTGGCTGGGCCTGGGTCACATCTCCTGGAGTCTGGGTGGAACCCCATATGGGATGAAAAGGGAGAGGGCAGTACCTGGAGACTTAAAAGCAGTGTTACTAGAGGAAGGGGCCTTGGGTGCAGGGGTGTCAGCCACAAATATTCACCCCTTCCTACAAGAGGGTGGGTGCCCTCGGTCCCCTGCAGTCCCTGGATGCTTTCAAAGCCCTGGAGCATTGCATGTACCTCTCTGCTGCCCCCTGCCCCTCCTGCCCTCTGCCCACTTCTCAGTGTTTCTGTTTCCAGGGTCACTTGTGCTTTTCTTCAGGTCTCAGAGAAACTCAAGCTGGCAGAGAAGACAGCCTTGGACATCGACAGGCTGCGGGACGGGTACCGGCCAGCAGCCAGGAGGGGGGCCATCCTGTTCTTTGTCCTGTCTGAGATGGCCCTGGTGAACTCCATGTACCAGTACTCCCTGACTGCCTTCTTAGAGGTCTTCGGGCTGTCACTGAAGAAGTCGCTGCCCGATTCCATTCTCATGAAACGCCTGAGGAACATCATGGACACACTGACCTTCAACATCTATAACTACGGCTGCACGGGTGAGCTCTCCCCACGGAGGAGGACACGTTCGTGTAGTTTGGTGTGCCAGATGCGGCTTTAAGGAAACGTGGTCTGTGAAAATGGAAACTTACCAAACGGCATTTTTTTCTTTCTTTTTTTCTGTGTTTGAGATAGGGTCTTGCTCCATCACCCAGGCTGGAGTGCAGTGGTGCGATCACAGCTCACTGCAACCTCCACCTCCCAGGCTCAGGTGATCCTCCTACCTCACCCTCCAGAGTAGCTGGGACGACAAGGCACGCCACCATGCCCAGCTAAGTTTTTGTGTATTTTGTAGAGATGGGGTTTCACTATGTTGCCCAGGCTGGTCTCAAACTCCTGAGCTCAAACGATCCACCCACCTTGGCCTCCCGAAGTGCTGGGATTACAAGGTATGAGCCATCATGCCCAGCTCTGAATGGCATTCTTAAGTGTGGCGATTCATGTTAAAAGAAGAATGTTTAAAGCACTGAATTTTAAGATAGCAGCTTTATTGAGATACAATTGATATACCATAAATTCGCCCTTTAAAAATGTACAGTTTGGTGATTCACAGCGTATTCACAGAGCTGTGCAGCCATCACTCCTCTCTCGCTCTGGAACGTGTCCACCAGCCCCGAAATGAAATCCCACACCCATTAGCAGTCACCCCCGGCCCCCCGCTCCTAGTCCCTGGCAGTCACCACTCTGCCTTCCATCTGTAAGGATTTACTTGTGCTGAACACTTCATGTCAATGGCATGATAGGGTGTGTGACTTCATGACTGGCATCTTGCATTCCACATCGTGACCTCACGGTTGATCCGTGTTGCTGCGTGTGTCACCACTTCGTTCCTGTCTGTGGCTGAGTCACATTCCATGTATGGACAGACCACACTGTGTTTACTCACCCGTCACCTGATGGGCATTTGGGTTGTTTTGCTTTTCTGCTATTAAGGCAATGCTCCTGTGGACATTTGTGTGCAGGTTTCTGTGTGAATGTGTGTTTTTAATTCTCTTGGGGGTGCATCTAGGAAGGGAACTGCTGGATCATAGGTAATTCAATGTCTAACTTTGGAGGAACTGCCAAACTATTTCCAAAGTGACTACAGTCTGTTTCGACTCCTAAATCATGGATTTTTTAAAAACACTTTTTGTTATGGAAAACATATACAAAAGAGAACAGTGTCATGATCGTCTGCGCACCGCTCACCTGGCAATGATCAGCTCTGGCCTTGTTTATATAATCCAGACGGTTCCCCGTCCACCCAGATTATGTTGAAAATTTGCTTCCTATTCAGATCGCTTATCTGTAAGTATGTTAGTTTGTATCTCTAAAACAGAGGTCAGCAAACTTTTTCTGGAAAGGGTCGGATTTTAGGCTTTGAAGGCTAAGTGATTTCTGCCACAACTACTCACTTCTGCAATTGTAGCACAAAGCAGCCATTGGACAATATGGAAGTGAATGGCCATGGCTGTGTTCCAATAAAACTTTATTAGCAAAAACAGGCAGCAGGCTGGATCTGGCCCCTGGCTTGTGGTTTGCCCATCCCTGCTATAAAATGGAAGAATTCTATTTCAAAACGTAGACATAAGGCCATTATCATACCCCCAAATTAATAATTCCTGAACATCATCATATACCTAGTTTTCAAATGTTCCCATTGTCTTATATGTCATATTTCACATTAGTTTAAATCAGGACCTCATTAAGGGTCTATACGTTATAATTGGTTGTGTCACTTAATTTCTCTCTTTTCCCCGTTGCATTTATTTTTATTTTTATTTATTTATTTTTGGAGACAGGGTCTGGCTCTGATGCCCAGGCTGGAGTGCAGTGACACAATCACAGTCTACTGCAACCTCCACCTCCCAGGCTCAAGTGATCCTCCCACTACAGCCTCCTCGGTAGCTGGGACTACAGGTGCATGCCACCATGCCCAGATAATTTTTTTTTTTTTAATTTTTTGTAGAGATGGTGGTCTCGCCATGTTGCCCAGGCTGGTCTTGAACTCCTGGGCGTAAGGGATCCTCCTGCCTCAGCCTCCCAAAGTGCTAGGACTAGAAGCATAAGCCACCGTGTCTGCCCTACCCCTTGCATTTATCTGTGGAAGAAACTTGCCTGATTGCTGGGTTGTTTCCCGTCGTCTGAATTTTGCGGCTCACTCTCTGTGTTGTGTCATTGGAGGAACTCTCGAATGCTAATACATGTAGTTCTTTTCTCATGAGACCTTAAGACTCCCCAGTGAAGAGTCTTCAGCCTTTTTCTAGAGTATGTAATCCTGGCTGCCAGCCTTCGTGGAAGCATGTGAGAAAAGAAGGCTGTCAATTTCAGCATTCATCATGAAAACTTGCACTGAAAACCATCTTTTCAGTATGGTTTCCCCTCAACTATGCCTGGTGTTCCCCTGTCCAGAGACCCTGCTTTATCTTTTCCAGAGTTCACTTGGGTGGGGCAGGCAGTTGCCTGGCAGCATGGAGTGAGAGGGGATCTGGGATCTGACTGCTTGTCAAACAAGCTGTCCACCCATCTTCCTGTTTTTAGCCCATATTCACCCACACTTCCAAAGGATCTGGAACTGCCAGTTCCTGAGCTTTTGATGCATTCTGTGGTTTGCATCTCAGCTTTATCTCCTCCTCATGTAAGAGTCAACTTTCTCAGCTCTGCTAAATCAATTATCACTTGTCCATCTGTCTGTAGCTTGCAGTTTTTTTGTTTTTTTGTTTTTTTTTTTTTAGGCAGAATGTCACTCTGTTGTCCAGGCTGGAGTGCAGTGGTGCGATCTTAGCTCACTGCAACCGCACCTGGAGTTGCTTGCAAAATTTTATTGCTTTTGTCTTTTCTCCAATTTTCTGGGAGCTTATACCTTTTTAAAAAACTCACCATTAGGCCAGGCACAATGGCTCACGCCTGTAATCCCAGCACTTTGGGTCGCCGAGGTGGGCGGATCACGAGGTCAAGAGATGAAGACCATCCTGGCCAACATGGTGAAACCCCGTCTCTACTAAAAATACAAAAATTAGCTGGGTGTGGTGGCACATGCCTGTAGTCCTAGCTACTCGAGAGGCTGAGGCAGGAGAATGGCTTGAACCTGGGAGGCATAGGTTGCAGTGAGCCAAGATCACGCCACTGCACACCCAAAAAAACAAAAAACAAAAGCAAACAAAAAACCTCACCATTTCAGTTGGTTTTTGGAAAGGAGTTGGGAAAAACTCAGAATGGCCATTTTTAAGCAGGGGCCTGTAGAGCGACCTTTAGAAAGCAGAGGTGGACAGGGCACACTTGCATCTCTTTCCATCCTCTTTTGCTGAGACACTGTACTGACAGTGATATTTTCCATGCACCAGTGCTTGTTGTATTAAGTTTGCCATGCCTGCCTTAACAAAATACCACCCACTGGGTGGCTTAAGCAACAGAAATTTATTTTCTCATAGTTTTGGAGGTCAGAAGTCCAAAATCAAGGTTTTGGTAGATTTCGTTTCTCCTTAGGACGCTCCCCTTGGCTTGCAGGAGGCCGTCTTCCTGCTGTGTCCACACAAGGTCTTTCTTCTCTGCGTGTGAATCCCTGGTGTCTGTGTGTGTCCAAATGTCCTCCTCTTGTAAGGACACCAGTGAGGTTGGACTGGGTCCACCCTAATGGCCTCATTTGAACTTAATCATCTCTTTAAAGACCCTGTCTCCAAATACCATCATATTCTGAGGTACTGGAAGTTAGGGCTTCAACATGTGAAGTTTGGAGAAATATAATTTAGCCCTTAACAGTTGGGCAGAAAAGAGATTGTTTCTATAGGACTCACTTAAGTAGCCAACCCTTCTAACACATATGAAGTAGAATTCAAATTACAAATTTTGACTTACACAATTTTTTTTTCCAGGAACACATATCTTCTGTTAAAAAGCAAAAAAGAAAAAAGCTGGTATTTTGCATCCATCAATAAAGAGTCTGTTGATGGAGTGTGTATCCTCTGCAGTAGAGGTTGGCAAACCCCTAGCCAGCATCCAAATCTGGCCCACTGCCTGCTTTTGTAAATAAAGTTTTATTGGAACAGGACCATATCCATTAGTATACATATTGTCTATGGTTGCTTTTGCACTACAATGGTGGAGTTGAGTGATTATGACCATCTAGCTTCCAAAGCCAAAAATATTTACTATCTGGCCCTTTGTAGAAAGTTTGCCAACACCTCTTCTAGACTCTAATGGACACAAATGCCATGGAGTCAGGCAAACAACCTGCCTTCGGTTGAGAGGGTGGCTCTGAGCCTCAACTGTACTGCCCCTCACTGGCTTTTCCTCTTCCCAGGATGGTGTGATTTTACCTCCTGTAGACACAGCCATTTCCGTTACATACAGGAGCATGTCACTACAGACTGGGGCATGACCTAGGAACTGAGCTTATCTTTTTTGCACTTAGATATTCATGGACATTGGGTGCAGAGAGGGCTAAATGCAGCCATACAGTTTGAGTGTTTCATTTCTCTTACATTTAAGCACAGTGTGCGTAAGAAACTCAGGGTTTTTTTTAAGAAATCAATGCTCGTCTGATGTTTCTCTCCAGGGCTGTTTGAGAGGCACAAGCTACTCTTTTCTTTTAATATGACCATCAAGATAGAACAAGCAGAAGGGAGAGTCCCTCAAGAAGAATTAGATTTCTTTCTAAAAGGTAATGAATTTGCCTAGCTTCATTCCTCCCATCTCCTTGCCCACACGATACGTGTATATAAGTTTGTCCATTAAAACAAACAATCACAAAAATTTGCCTTAAAACTTGGCTCCCAACAAGCACTGCATTTTTCACTATTCCAGTTGATCATTCCAGCCTCAGAAATGGCTCTGGTTGAACTCGGAGCAGCCAGCCTCTGTCTCGGGGCCACCCTGAGGCTGGAAGCTGGATGCTACACTGAGCGCCTAGTTGGTGTCACTGGCGGTGACAAGGGCAAGCCTGGGCCACTTCCTCTTTCCAGTCTCCTTCTTGAGAAGTGGACTTTTCCCCAAAAGTGAGAGAAGTCAAAGCAGAGTTGCCTGCTTTGTGTTGGCAGCACAACGGCTGTTTGCTTCTCTTCCGTTGTGATTAGGAAACATTTCCCTGGAGAAAAGCAGAAGAAAAAAGCCCTGCGCTTGGTTGTCTGACCAAGGATGGGAAGATATCATTCTTTTATCAGAAATGTTTTCAGACAGCTTTGGGCGACTTCCTGATGATGTTGAGAATAACCAGACTGTCTGGCAGGAGGTGAGCCCATGCTCCCTTTCTCCTCCTCTCCTTCCCCACATGTCAACAATCTCTCAACCTCAACTGTGGCCCAACCCCTTAAGAGAAGACACTCCTTTGAGTAACCCAGTAGTGTGTAATTGATGTAACCCATTAGTGTGTAATTGATGCCCTCTAACTCTCTGATTGGAATTCTCCTTTGGCTAATTCAGCTAGTTGTATGGGAGATCCAATCATCTACCTGTCCGTCCATCCATCCATCCATCCATCCATCCACCCACCCACCCACCCACCCACCCACCCACCTACCCACCCACCCATCCATCCATCCATTTACCCACCTACCCATTCATCTACCCATCCACCCGCCCACCCACCTACTCATCCATCCATCCATCCATTCATTCCTGTATCCATCCACCCACCTACCCACCCACCCATCCATCCATTTACCCACCTACCCATTCATCTACCCATCCGCCCGCCCACCCACCTACTCATCCATCCATCCATTCATCCCTGTATCCATCCACCCACCCACCCACCCACCCATCCATCCTTCTACCCACCTACCCATTCATCTACCCATCCGCCCGCCCACCCACCCACTTACTCATCCATCCATCCACCCATGCATGCACCCACCTATCCATCTACCTACGGACCCATCCATCCAAGAAATAGTTGTTGGGCATCTACCATGTACCATGTCCCTTGATGGGCACTCGGTGAATAAGAGTTCCTCCTTTCTGAATGTCATAGTCTTTGGGGGTAGAGAATGACAGATCTGACCAGGTGGCCTTCAGTTACTACACCTATAGATTCTCATCCCTTTCCAGTGGCTTTTGCCACCTTCATACACAAATGGGGACCTATGTCATTTCTGAGTTGATGCCACAATGAATATTCTTTGCTTTTCCCAGTGGTATGACCTGGATTCACTGGAGCAGTTTCCATTCCCCTTGGATTATGATAACAACATCACCCCTTTCCAGAAATTGCTTATTTTGCGCTGTTTCCGTGTGGATCGGGTCTATCGGGCAGTGACTGACTATGTGACTATAACAATGGGAGAGAAGTAAGTGTGTCATTTTGTTGATCTGCTGCTTTCCGTGGGGTGTGATCGCTAGGATCCTCCCACCCTGGGCTCAAAGAAAGCAGAGGCTGACCAGCTCCCGAGACAGCTGTCGCCACCCTGTCTGGACAATATTCCATAGCCAATATTCTAGAATTCTTCAATATTCTAGAACAGTGCTAGTCACAAGAAATTCAATGTGAGCCACATGTGCAGTTTCAAAAGTTTTAGTAGCTCCATTATAAAATAATTGAGCGCAATTAATTGTAATATATTTTATTTAAATGAATATATTAAAATTATCATTTAAATGTACAATCAATATGAACATGATTGAGACATTTTACATGCTATTTTTTTTGGTATTAAGTCTTCAAAATCCTGTGTGAATTCACACTTCCAGCACGTCTCAATTGGGGCCAGCCACATTTTAAGTGCTGAGTCGCCACGTGTGCCTCATGGCCATCGCACTGGACAATGTTGCTCTAGCATGGGTACAAAGCCAGGCAGAGAGCGTGGGACTGCAGCTCAGATGTGCCCTTGCAGCCAGCAGGCCATGGCAGTGAGTGATGAGGCTGGGTGGAGTCCTGGTCCCTGGGCAGCTGCCCTTAGCTCCTGCTGACTGATACCATGTGCCACTGGGAACCCACAGTGGCTGGATCCTCTGACTCTGAAAGAAGCTAGGACTTCAGATTTTTACCTGAAATATCCCTGTATCTTTGTGTTGGCAATGAATTTTAAAACACACGTCTGGGTCAGGTGCAGTGGCTCATACCTGTAATCCCAGCACTTCAGGAGGCTGATGTGGGAGGATCGCTTGAGGCCAGGAGTTCAAGACCAGCCTGGGCAACATAGCGAGATACTGCCTCTAAAAAAAAAAAAAAAAAAAAAAAAAAAAAAAAAACGAGCCAGCTGCGGTGGCGCATACCTGTAGTCAAGCTACTAAGGAAGCTGAGGTGGGAGGATGGCTTGAGCCTGAGAGTTTGAGGCTGCAGTGAGCTATGATAGTACCACTGTACTCCAGCCTGGGCAACAGAGTGAGATTGTATCTCTCAATTAAAAAAAAAAGAAAAAGAAAAAACCCACACACAAAACTCAAAATTCAAGATGTGGACCATTCAGGACACACCTGTGGAACCTCAGGGGTTTGTGCCATGGGCACGCCCACCTGGAGGGCAAGCTGAGGTGCACAGCTCAGCACAAACCAACTGAATCGAGCGTGCAGGGGGTACAGGAGTTCCCCATCAGGGTGGGAGACATGCATAGAAACTAGAATCTAAAACGGAAGACTGCAAAGAGCTATTCCAGATGAGGGGTCGGAAGGTTCTGGACCCTGGAGGAGGCAGCACTGATCAGACAGACCAGCCCCTGGTCTGGAGCTGTCCTCCTGGGAGAGTTTTCTGACTGTGTTTCTTTCACCAGGTATGTGCAGCCCCCAATGATCAGCTTTGAAGCTATTTTTGAGCAGAGCACTCCAAATTCACCTATTGTGTTTATCCTGAGTCCTGGCTCTGACCCTGCCAGTGATCTTATGAAATTGGCAGAGCGAAGTGGTTTTGGAGGAAATCGCCTCAAATTCCTTGCAATGGGTCAAGGTCAAGAAAAGGTAATTTGTGGCTGAAAGGAACAAGCTCTACATTTAGGGGAGGTCCCTGGTGTCTGCTAAGGAGGAGCTAACCTCGATTTAAGCTGAGAGTGCCACGCCACAAAGAAGTTGGATGCATTTCTGAGCAAAGAAGCAGTAATGAAACACTGGGTAGATGACAATAATAGTTATGATTTCACAACCTTGTGTTGTGATCATGGTGCTGTGCTTTTCTTTTTCCTTTTTCTTTTCTTTTTGAGACAGGGTCTCGCTCTGTCACCCAGGCTGGAGTGCAGTGGTGCGAACACAGCTCGCTGCAGCCTCAACCTCCTGACTGTTAAGTGATCGTCCTGCCTCAGCCTCCCCAGTAGCAGCTGGGACTACAGGCACGCATCACCATGCCTGGCTAATGTTTTTTGTATTTTCTGTAGAGAAAAATACAAATATGTCACCATGTTGCCCTGGCTGGTCTTGAACTCCTGGACTCAAGCGATCCTCCCACTTCGGCCTCCCAAAGTGGGATCACAGGCATGAGCCACGGTGCCCAGGCTGCGCTGTCTTCAAAGCCCTTACACACACAGTCCTTACCTTCCTTAGTCCCTGAACAGCCTCATTGCAGATCAGAATTACGATGGCCCCAGTTGCATGGCCAAGGGAGTGGGTCGAGAGAGGCTGAGCCCAGGACCATCCAGGACAGAACTGTGGCGCAAATCCTCCTATCCTTCTGAGCCAGAGAGCTTTCTTTCCTGAGATCTTGCCTCTCTGCATCATAGTGCTCCCTGCTAGAACTTGCTACGCAAGTTCAGTACAATGTGGGACAAAGCTTGCAGGAGAAGCCTGTGCGTCAGCAAGTGTGATGGTCGCAGGCATGCGTGTTGGGGTCAGAGGGAGCTGACTGCCAGTCCTGGCTTTGCTATGAACTGCGAGGCTTTGGGTAAGCCCCTCTGCTGCTGAAAGCCCCTGGGTGAGATGAGGATGGCCATACCCATGCTGGATGGCCCAGAAGGCAAGCCCTGGGCACCAGCAAGGCGGGCCAGCTCCCTCAACCACAACACTGAAAGAAGCGATTGTAACATCAGCGCTCATGTGTTTTCAGCCATTTCAGAAACCAAGGCTTGATTTGGGTGTTTAGCTTGTTTGTGCTTGAATTACATTTGGGAGGGGACATGGTGATTGTTTTCCAGGCCTAGGGCCCCGAAGATCTTACAGTGGCCACGACAATCCCTGCTTCCTGGTAGGCTTTAGCTGGTCTGTTGCAGCCCTGCTCAGGAGTCCTTGGGACAGGAGTGACTTTGTGGGAGAAGCTGGGGTTTCTAGGGCCAGGGAGGCTGATGAGTGCAAAATGCTAACCCATCTTCCAGGCTGTGTGTGACCAGCTCAGCGCACCCACGGGGCCCATGGGGTTTTTAAAAGATGGTTTATTTGAAGTCTCCTTCTGTAGCTCCTGGATCCTTGGCTTTCTTTTGGCTGCTGCTGGAGCTGGCCATCACCTTTCTGTGGGGGTGGAGTTTGGATGCCAACTCCCCCCTCTCCTCCTACCTCTCCCCTGGCGCAGGTGGCTCTGCAGCTGCTGGAGACTGCGGTGGCTCGCGGGCAGTGGCTGATGCTGCAGAACTGCCACCTCCTGGTCAAGTGGCTGAAAGATCTGGAGAAGTCCCTGGAGAGGATCACCAAGCCCCACCCAGACTTCCGCCTGTGGCTCACCACGGACCCCACCAAGGGCTTCCCCATCGGGATTCTGCAGAAGTCCCTAAAGGTCTGGCTTCAGGATGGACACCAACATGCCCAGCACCCAGCTTCTCAGACCACCACCACATTGCCATGGGGCCGGGTGTGCGTGTGTCTGTGTAGAAACAAACCTAGGCTGCAGTTGAAACCTCGCGGTTGAAACCCTTCTCATCCCATCTCTCTCTCTCTTTAGAGGGGGCCGCTGTCCTGGGTGGGTGTTTGTGAACCCCAGGCCTATCTCTACCAATTCTGCATGTGTCCCTAACAATATCTAGGCTGCTTTTCATAAACTTCATGCCCTCCCGCCCCTACCCCATAGCCTGCAGTTCTCTAGTGCTGACTGCAGGAGTTTTGGGTGGTTTATATGCCCCATTTAATTTATTCTCCAGCAAATTCTTTTGGAAAGGTTTTGTCATTCCCCGTCTCTCTCTCTGGGGAGGTGGAGGGAAGACTTTACTTTCATTCTATAGTAAAGGATCTCATGGTTCAGAGGAAGGTCAAAGACCCTTGATCCTTGACCCTGAGAGCCAGAACATCTAGTCCTTTAACTTCTTAGCCTGGGCCCTGGACAAGAGACTTTAGCTATTGGAGGTCTCAGACAGATGGCTCCGCAGAGAGGAAGGAAAGCGCAGTGCCTGCATTGTGCACACTCTTCCAAGCTTGTGGGCCTGCGGTCTCCATCACTGCGTTTTCTTTTCTGAAGGTTGTCACTGAGCCGCCCAATGGGCTGAAACTTAACATGAGGGCAACTTACTTCAAGATCTCTCACGAAATGCTGGACCAGTGCCCGCACCCTGCCTTCAAGCCGCTGGTCTACGTGCTGGCATTCTTTCATGCTGTGGTGCAGGAGAGAAGGAAGTTTGGGAAGATTGGCTGGAACGTGTACTATGACTTCAATGAGTCTGACTTCCAGGTGACAGCGGCTGCTTCTCCTTGGAAATGGCTTCCTTAGGCGGCTGCTTCCTCCCCGACTTTCCTCTGAGTTCAACCACAGCAGGGTTGCGCCGTTCCCAGCAGCCTTTTCAGAAAAGTATCAGAATGTGAACAGCTTGGTGGGTTTCAGTGTAACTGAGTGTGTTCTCTTCTTTTAAGGTCTGCATGGAAATTCTGAACACATACTTAACGAAAGCCTTCCAGCAACGGGACCCGAGGATCCCGTGGGGCAGCCTCAAGTACCTAATTGGAGAGGTAGGGGTGAGCGGGGATCCTTCTGCAGGTGCCTCTGGAGCTACAGAGCTGTGGTCTTGTGCCCCTATTTTCCTCTGAGCCCTCAGAGCCAGCCTCTTCTGCCCCTGTTCCCCTTGGGTCTCTGTGACATTCTCTCTGCTCTCACCCAGTTGTTATTTGTCCTAAGTGAGCTCTGTTCACTGAGAGGTTCCTTGAGCTGGATCCATGGCTGGGGATCCAGGCTAGGCATCCTCTAGCCCCTTGCTTCCGCTGTCACTGTGTACAGAGCTCACAGGAAGCTTCCCCGGTGGTCTGCACACGGCTCGAGCAGTGACATCAATTCCAAAGACAGAAGCAGCTGCTGGCTTCTTTGGCTGTTTGTTTGATGTGTTTGGGGGACTTTACTTGCTGCACAGGGGCTACCAACACTTTCTGAGGGCTTCTTATTGCTTTGGGCCCTATCCCTTGGGAAGCCAGCAAAGCCACAGATCAATTGTGTGAACAGTGGCCCAAAAGGTTATGCAAGTCAACAGGTTCGAGCCTTGCAGCAGCCAGGCTGTAGGAGTCTCTGACCCTGGGCGCGCCTCTGGCCGTGGGCCCCCAGGGTGCACACAGAAGGTTCTGAGCTCCTGGCTGGCTCTCAGGCCCTCTAATTTCAGGTCATGTACGGAGGACGGGCCATCGACAGCTTTGATCGCCGCATCCTGACCATCTATATGGATGAGTACCTGGGGGACTTCATTTTTGATACTTTCCAGCCATTCCACTTCTTCCGGAACAAGGAAGTGGACTACAAAATCCCTGTTGGTGATGAAAAGGATAAATTTGTTGGTGAGATTTCTCAGACATGAAAAGATTTTCGAGGCTTTTTCTAAGGGAGACCAGACATTTCAACTGGTTCCTCTCCTGGTGGGGCTCCGTGGCTGGTCAGGTGTGGTCTGTTAAGCCTGTTAGGTGGCTTGGCAGACAATTCCTGGCTGCAGAGCTGATAGAGTTCAGATTTCCCATCCTGCAATGATGCTAAATAAATCAGAGTCCACCTGGAAGGGCAGAGTGGCCACAGTGAAGCTCACTGAGCCTTTTTCAGAAAACATGAATATACAGCTGGACTGGGTGTGGTAGTGTAGAATTTTTACATTATAAACGTCATTGGCCGGTCATGGTGACTTGCACCTGTAATCCCTTCTTTGGAAGGTCAAGAAGGGCAGATCGCTTGAGCCCAGAAGTTCAAGACCAGCCTGGGCCACCAAGGAAGATCCTATCTCTACAAAAAATAAACAAAAAATCAAAACAAAAACAAAAACAAAAAATTAAACAAAAAAAAAAAATAAAACATTAGTCGAGTGTGGTAGTGAACACCTGTAGTACCAGCTACTTGGGAGGCTGAGATGGGAGAAATGCTCGAGCCCAGGCAGTCGAGGCTGTAGTGATCAATGATCACGTCAGTGCACTCCAGCCTGGGTGACTGAGTGAGACCCTGTCTCAAAAAAAAAAAAAAAAATCACCCTCTAAACAGTAGAAATTAGTCTTGCATGTCTGAGGACTCTGAGGCTGTGGGCCCTGAGAAAGCACAGGTGGCTAGATAGTGCCACCTCCCTTGTTCTCTTGATTGCAGAAGCCATTGAGGCCCTCCCACTTGCCAACACGCCAGAAGTGTTTGGTCTCCACTCCAACGCTGAGATTGGCTATTACACACAGGCGGCTCGAGACATGTGGGCTCACCTGCTGGAGCTGCAGCCTCAGACAGGTAAAGTCTTACTCAGGAGGACTTCATTAGTTTGAGTGGGGTTTTACGATTGCTTCTTGTAGCCCTCCCACATTGCTGATGCCTTTCCCAGAACCAGAAGGCTCAGGAGGCTCCAGTTCTACACATAGATGCCTTGCTTTCTCTGAAAAGTGTCCTGGTTTTAGGAGAATCCAGCAGTGGCATCAGCCGCGATGACTATATTGGTCAAGTGGCCAAAGACATAGAAAACAAGATGCCCAAAGTCTTCGACTTGGACCAAGTGAGGAAGCGCCTTGGAACAGGAATCTCCCCCACTTCAGTGGTGCTCCTGCAGGAGCTGGAACGCTTCAACAAGCTTGTGGTCCGGATGACCAAGTCTCTGGCTGAACTTCAAAGGGTGAGCCTGTCTCTCATGTGTAGATTACTGCCTAGGTATGTGGCGCCTGGGGTTCTGACAGCGTGCTGCCGATTGCTCTTGATTCTAAATAGGCCTTAGCTGGAGAAGTTGGAATGAGCAATGAGTTAGACGATGTGGCCAGGTCTCTTTTTATCGGGCATATCCCTAATATCTGGAGAAGGCTCGCTCCTGACACCTTAAAGTCCCTTGGAAACTGGATGGTCTACTTCCTGCGGCGGTTCAGCCAGTACATGTTGTGGGTAAGAGGCACGTCACTACCTCCTCTCTGTCTGCCGATTCAAGTGTCAACCTAGACTTCCTCAAACCACCTCGCAAGCCCCTCTTTCCATGTCCCAGCAGTAACCTCTGTTAAAGTTTACTGGGTGCTCTGGAAATGGTCTGAGATTCTTACAGGCGTATCTGTAGCTTTCGTTTTTCCTTTTCTTTTTTCTTTTGAAGACTCTGAAGCATACTATGCATACCCGATTATTTTATCTAAGCGGGTATCTTGGCACTTGTTCCATATTAGTACACAGAAAGCAAGCTTGTTCTTTTTTAGAGTATGCCATTGTGCAAATGTTCCATATCCTTTCTCTTCCTTCTATATCCTGAAAATATGGTAACTGTCTACATTTAGGTGGTTACTATATATATATTTTTTTGCTAATACGAATAACATTCTGGCGCACATGTCTATGAATATGCATAGGGGTGTATTCCACGGATAAATTCTGACAGTGGAAGAGTTGGATCAAAGAGCGTGTGCATTTTAAATTTTGATAACTCTTGTTGGATGGTTCTTAGAAAGGCTGAAACCACAGTCTATGAGAGTGCTTCTTTCCTCACCTCTGCAACACTGTATTCTTAACATTTTGGATCACTGTCTCCCTGATAGGTGAAAATAAGATCTCATTGTTTTGCTTTGCATGTCTTTAATTATGGTGAGCCTGAGTGTATTTCGCATGCTTTACAGATATTTTGTGTTGGCTTTTTCTGTGAATTGTCTTTTTGTATCTGGATTTCATTTTTAGTAAGGTCTCCATCTTTCTCACTGATGTTTAAGAGCTCTTTGCAAATCAAAGAAATTAGCCCTTGGTCTGCTGTGTTGCAGATATTTCTCCCAGCTTGTCATAAGTCTTGACTTTGCTTACGTTATTTTTTCCACAGAAAAGCTTTACATTTTTATGTAGTCAATCCTACAAGGCTTTTCTTTGTTATCCTGGGCTTTGTATTTCCTACTCCATGATATGAAAGCATTCATTGGAGATGTGGCCTAGTACTTTTGTGGTTTTATTTTTATATCTAAATCTTTGATCTATCTGGAATGTGGCAGTCCAGATTGTTTTTCTCAAATGGGCAGCCAGTTGTGCCAACGCCATCTTTTGCCGCTCAGGTGAAATACATCTTGTATCATAAACTAAACTTCCAGGCCAGCTTTGACCTGGCATTGGATGGCAGCCCCAGGCTCCCAGCACTTGCCCTCTCTTCTCTCCAGGTCACCGAGGGCGAGCCCAGCGTGATGTGGCTCTCGGGGCTGCACATCCCTGAGTCCTACCTCACGGCGCTGGTGCAGGCCACCTGCCGGAAGAACAGCTGGCCGCTGGACCGCTCCACCTTGTTCACACAAGTGACCAAGTTCCAGGACGTAGATGAAGTGAATGAGCGGGCGGGACAAGGTACCGTCAGCTCATCAGGGATCCACAGCCTCTCACTTAGGATTTCTCTCCCTGAGCCACCTCCAAGTCAAAGGGATAGGCATAGTGTGGGCCTCGATGGGCCAGGCCATGTTTGAAAGGCAGCCTGCTGCAAATATTTCCTGTGTCTGTGCACTGCCCATGTCGTAACACCTCTGAGGGTGGATACAGAAGTTTCTCTTCCACTTTCTCCGTTGAGACCTGGGGTCTATGGCAGGGGAGACCTGAACCATGTTCACTCTGCTAGCTCATGGGAAGTGGGCTCCTAGGGCAGAATTAGCTCTTGCAAAAACCATCAGGTGGCCTTCCTGTAACCCTTTACGGGGCCAGGGGCATGGGAGCCACAGAGCAGTATGGACTAACTTGGTTGGAACTCTTTGATTATGCCGTAACTTCAGGTCCCTTAGACACTGGTTACTGACTCTGTAAACGAGAGCTGGAAACTGCTGTTTCCCTGGGGCCATGTTGTCTTAAGAGTTCATTTAACTGCAAGGAACAAAAGCTCTTTTGAGATGGCTTAAGGAGTGGGGACTTACAGTAAAGATGTAGGGACTCTCCAGCTCTCAGTGGCGGGGGAGCTGGCAGGTGTCTGGGCTGCCACTCTCTCTGGGGCCACAGGCGTGGGCTCCTCTCTTCTCCTCTTTGTATGTCTGCTGGGTCCCCCTCCCCGGGGACCACTTTCTCTGTGAGGCTTCCACTTCCTGCTCCCCGGCCACTTCGGCTCACGGGGTAGCCAGGGTTGCCGTGGTGCCCATTCTGACTCTGGTGCCATGTATCTTCCTAGCCTGGGGGCCCAGGGTGGTCTAAGTCCATCGACCTTGGTGCCTCATTCCTGGGGGAGAGGCCACCGCCCCGCACCCACTTCTCTGGGCCATGGGGGAGGGCCACGGGGTGTCCTGTCTGAGCCGCTCCTCCACAGAGGGAAGGTGGGCAGAACAGAAGTGCTGGAGAAGGGCCTGGGCTGTCCCCAGGGCGCTGGGGAGGAGGCCAGCCAGTGGCTTGTGTGTGTCGCTGTGTGCGCCTGATGGCAGGCTGTGGATGCTCCGGTTGTATCCAGTCTCTTCCTTGTGTCTGTAGGATGCTTTGTCTCAGGACTGTACCTGGAGGGTGCTGACTGGGATATAGAAAAAGGATGTCTTATCAAGAGCAAACCCAAGGTGCTGGTTGTGGACCTGCCGATCCTGAAGATCATCCCCATTGAAGCCCATCGCCTCAAGCTGCAGGTGAAGGCCCCAGCCCCTCCTCTCTGACACTAGAGCCCTTCCTCTTCTGACTGTAGTTATGGCTGAGGTGGTTTCCAATAGTCCTGCTTTTAAAGACAGGGGCGCCTAAGCTTTATGGGCTGGGGAGAGTCTTGCAGCCGTGATAAAAGCTCTGGATAGCCGCTTCCCGGGAAAGGCGCGGCTACATGTGTGTGGATGCCGATCCTTCCAGAGGTGTCAGGCTCAAGTTGTGATCCTGTGGTCAAGACTAACCAAGGGGAGACTCCCTCCTTTCTTGCAAAATGCTGCAGACGTTGCCCGAGTCATGAAGTGTTCCCTCTGGTGTGGACGGCAGATGCCTTCTGCTCTGCCTGGGCCAGGGCCCACTTTTAACCAGTGTCAGTGTGGAGCCAGGTCCCCGTGAAGCTGGCAGAGGGCGGCCCTGCACAGCCCCAGCCTCGTGCGTTCTCAGGTGCAGTCTTGCACGGGGGCCCCTGTCAAGACTTACACTGCCCCTTTGCCTTTATCCCTCTGCACCCTCTCCCCCTCTGCCTCACCTGCCTCTCCCTTGCAGAATACCTTCCGGACCCCCGTCTATACCACCTCCATGAGAAGGAACGCCATGGGAGTCGGCTTGGTTTTTGAAGCTGATCTCTTTACCACGAGGCACATCTCTCACTGGGTGCTGCAAGGAGTATGCCTCACCCTGAATTCTGATTAACCTTTGGGTGAAGAAAACTGCTTAATGAATTCGGAGCCTCGGGCTGGTTGGGAAGAGTGATAGGGTCTGCTGTCATTTCTTGGGGCCTCTCAAGAGGCAGGAGGGGGACACTGATTTTTCATTTGAAATCAGCCATTTAAATCTCTTTCCATACAAATTAACCTGAATGGTTTTATTTTTAATACTACTTTTTAAAAGGAATTTATATATAATCAAAAAGTAAATATTGGAGAGTATTTTAAGATGTGTGGAGTTTTCTTTTCCTTCTCAAACACCTGATTAGGCAGACGTGCCTGAAATACATAGCACTGGCACAAGTGAGAATCCTAATGTCATTTCCAAAGGTGTGTTTTCAACGATCCAGGTCTGCTTCAGCAGATGCTCCTTTTTGGCAAGAAGGAAGGGCTGCTGATGATGGGCACACAGCAGAAGTGGCCAGAGTCACCTGGAGCCACTTCTCCCCCTTCCAGAACTCTCTGGCCCTAGCTTCTTTGGCTCTGACCTGCTACAGTGACTGTGAGGTTGTTGAGCTTAGTGTTTAGTTCCTGCATGAGCTTCTACCCCCAGCCTGCCTGGGTCTGTGTGGGGTCAGGTGAGGACATGGAACCTCCAGGACCAGTGGTCACTGGGCACCCCTTCCCTCTGTGCACGACGAGGCTGGTCTGGAGCCCTGGCTGGCCACCTGGAGGCAAGGGGTGGCTTCACTCCATGAGGGAGGGGAGAGGCTAGCAAGGGCAGCACAGTGGGCAGACACCATCAGAGGCAAAAGCAGCTTCCCACAGAGCTCAGGAGCGCAGCACATTCTAAGGACTAGCTCTGGGCAGGGAGGAAGCAGGAGTGGCTTCTGGGACCTGGGATTGCTCTCCCTCCTGCAGTCTCCTAGCCCTCCTTCAGGTGTTCAATAAAAGACACAAAACAGAAGGAAGGCGGGTTTAGAAAATAAAGTTTGTTGGGATCTGAAACATTTTGGATAAAACTAACAAAAAAAATATGAACACACATTCTGGTTGTGGTGCCATGAGGAGTAGCGTCATCTTATTTAGTTCCTTGAGATACACACACGGCTGCTCGGTGATCGGTGCCGCCCTGGGAAAGGTTGGTCAGGAGGTGACAGGGTCTCCAGGAGGAAGTCAGGAGGTGACAGGGGTCTCCAGGAGGGAGCAGCGGCTGCTCGGCCAGGCTGCCCTGGAGCCTGAGGATAAGGTCAAGGTTGGTATGTGTTGCTCCGACTTGAGAATGAATTAGGTGTGTAACTATGTGGCATAGTGAACATCAGGAGTGACGCAGCCGTGGCCTGGGCTTTGTCCGCAGCGCACTTAGGTTACACGGAGCGGGATCAGAAGCAAGCGATTCGGCACACAGGCATTTGGCCACAGCAATTAGGAAATACATATTCTGCAGCAGGGACACAATCATATTTTGGTGTGAAGAAGAGGGCAAGAGGAGCAGGAGAATTGGTCGGTAGGTGTGAAAAGAGTTTGGCATGCATGGGAATTAAACAGAAAAGGTGTGGCTGAGATTTCCTAGTGGTGCTCACAGTGCATGGACAGCGCGGGGTGGGGCCCGGCGGGCTTCACACAGTTCTGTCCGTCCCTGAGTGCTTCCTCACCACCTTGCCTCCGTTCACCTGGTCAACCGCCAGGGTCTTCACCTCGGGCTGGGCCTGCGGCGGGGTGGCGTGGTGGATCCGATGCGCCACCCCAACATGGGCCTTGTGCGGCTTTTCGCGGGCCGGGCTGTGCTGCTCGCTGCTTCGGTCAGAGGCGATGGGGGGGATGACGAGGGGCCTCTCTTTGATGAGGTGGACCTCGGCGGACTCCCTAGCCAGTAGAAATGGGGTAGGGTCGGGCATAGCATCCACTGGTTCCCGCAAAAGAAGTTTCCTGCTCTCTGCCCCGAATCTGTAGACCTCTTCAAATTCCGGGTGCAAGGGGGCTGAGAGGCTCTTTTTCATGCGGCGGCGAGGCGTTTCAGGTAGCTTGTCTTTGGGGGGTGCTGGCTTGTAGCTGGCCAGCACGGGGCTCCCTGACGGGCTGGCATCTGAGGTCCCGCTGGAGCTCATGAGCTTCTTCTTGGCAGCGTGCAGCTGGGAGGTCAGGTAGGCGATGGTGCCGGCCCGCTGCTCCAGCTCGCTAGATAGCAGGGTCAGCTTGTGACTCTTGGCCTTCAGCTCCTCCAGGTACTTCTTCTCCCGCTCCTTGATGGTGTTCTCCAGCACTGTGATCATCGCGTTTTTCTGCTCCAGTTCTTTCAACAACTCAGCATTTTCGTTCTCTTTCACTTTCAGTTGGGCTTCCAGCTCTTCACATCTTTTCTTTAATTCGCTGCTTCTAGAAGTCCCATCTCCTACAAGAATAAGCCGAGGAAGGAGGTTGAAGAACTCATTAGACTGAGGCTGAGTGGTGAGGCCTATGGGGCAGGCGGACCTGTCTGGTGGGGGCCCTGTCTAGGCTGTGGGGGCCATGCAGAAGGCAGGGCTGTGGGGGCTCTGGAAAGGCCCCTCCCCTCCCGAGGTGGGGAGATCAGGGCATCTCAGAGGCCCTTTCCAGCTCTTAGTTCTCTGGCTTACTGCATAAAAGAATGTCTCTGAACCTTAAAGATCCTGAAGTTAAAAGAGGCAACTGCAGAGTATTAGACCTCAGCACACACTTAGGATTAAACTGGCCGCAAATCCTTCTGTCTGTTCAGATGGCATTTATGAAATGCCTGCTACATTCAAAGCACTGTTTTGAAACTCAAATGTTCAAAGAATTTTCCATGTCTATTGCATTAAAACTCCGATGTTTAGAGAAGAGGTGTGGTGCTGTCACTCTGCTCTGCCGCTGGCCTCCTCTCTCGCCCCGCTCCCCGCACCACACACGCACAGAGACTCTTTCCCACTTCCTGCTCAGAGTGAGCTGCTTCATCTCTGTGGCTGCTGCCCTTGGCCCCTCGCTGCTGCCCTAACACTTCGGGCCTCTGCCTCCTTCTGCTGTCCCTGGGTGCCTGTCCTCACCCAGTCCTTCAGCACATGCCAGCTGCCTCCTCCTGCTCCTCTGGTGACTGCAGTCCCTGGTCACCTCACACAGCGCCCTTGGCTCTCAACCCTGGGTAGTCCTCCTGCTCCTCCTAACCTGGCTGGCTGGCTGGCCATCCTCCTTGCCTGGCCCCTGGGAAGTTCTTTCTAGACTCTTCCTTGCTGGTCTGGAACTCACCTTGAGTGTCAACTCCCGATTCAGTGTCTCCTGAGCACCACTTCTCCAAGTAAGTCTCCATCAGACACACCCTCAAGTCCAGATAGCTGCTCTGCTTCCTACATCTTGACTCTCCCAGGGAGACTGGATGCAGTCGCCATCCCCAGCCTCCCCTCCCTGACTGCCCTTCTGCCGGCTGCTCAGTGCTGCCCCCTCCCTGCTCCTCCAGCCGGCCTTGGTCCCACCTCCTCTCTGGTCTTCCTTTCAGTCCATCCTGTACTTAGGAAGCTTGGTCACCCCCTAAGTATTCTTGTCCTCTGTTCAAAATGGTTCCTCACTGCCTAATAAAACCCAAACTGCCAGATGCCTTCCAGTTCCTCAATCTGTCCCGAATGTTATCTGCTCCCACATAAATCAACGCTTCCATCACTCTCCCTAAGCTGCCACCTCTTGTTCTGTCTCTATTGTACCTTCTATCCTTGACCTAACTCCAGACCTGCACACCCAGTTTCCCTGTACCAACTCCACCACCCAAGGCCTGCCTAGGCACTGGACGCTGCTGGATGTCTTTCCCAGGCTTCTGTCTCACTTTGAATTTTCCCACCTGCCTAAGCCAACAGCAGCTCTGCAGTGTGTCCCGCCAGCAACTCGGAGCTTTTGAGGGCCCACGGCTGACTGGACTGGTCTTGTGCAGGGCACTTGCATGTTACAAGCTCGCTGCAGGTGATGTGCACTCCTCGACTTAGCATGGGGTCACGTCCCGAAAAATCTAATGTAATTTGAAAATACCGTTAAGTCAAAAGTGTGTTTTTGATATTTTCAGCTTACCATGGGTTTCTCTGGACATATCCGTGGTAAATCAAGGAGTGGAATGAATGTGTATTGCCCCATGCAGTTGAAAAATTTTAAGTTGAACCATTGCGAGCTTCTCTTTTTAAAAAACATGTCTGTGTGTATATATGCAGGTATAATGTCAGCAAATGACCTCCCTAAAAAGGATGCATGCAGTATTACCTTTCATGAGGTTTATTTTTTTGCCAAAAGGAAAATGTATCCTGAAACACAGTTTCAGAAGTAAAGAGAGAGACAGACACACACACATATGACTCTATAGACACTGTAAGACCCAGGAGCCCAGCTACCTGGGCTGAACCCCTGCAACCTGAAATGCTGACCTGGGCATGGCACTGGGCCTGGTACCCACTGTCCTTCCCCCAGGGCCTGTGGGACAACAACCCATGCCTGTCTCAAGGCCTTTGCTTTCAGCCCACACTTGGTTGGACAGTGGGCCTTGGGCTCCTTCCGAGGAAGGGCTGCAACCTCAGGCCTTCAACCACATCCCTGGCCTGCTGTGACCATCCTGGGATTTTCTTCCCCCAGACAGTGCTGCAAAAGGTTGATGGACGTTTGGAACATTCAGGAACAAGGCTCTCCCTGGGCTTCTCTCATGTCCTATGAGGGGCAGCCCACAAAGGCAGAAGGCCCTGGCAGTCAGACTGGGGACTTGGATTTGTGGGGCACCTGTCAGATGAAGATGCAGGTTCAGAGATGTCAAAGAACCTGCCCAAGGCCACACAGCCCCTCTGAGTCAGAGCAGAGGCCCGAATCTGGGGCTCACTAAGCATCACTCTGGTTCTTTTGGCCACAGCATCCTGAGAGAAGCTTTTCCTGGACATTCTCCTTATCATCCTTCCTTGAGAGTCATCTAGCTGTGCTGCCTTCTCCTCCAGGGTGCAGCCTTGGCTCCGGGCTGTTTGCCGGCCCTGACTTGAGCGGGCCGTCCTATGGGAAGGAGCTGGTGCGACTCCTCCTCCATCCCCAGCTCCGGAGAGCTGCTTCGGTGACTGTCCTTCCTGAGAATCAGCACCTCCTGTTTTGCCAATTTCTTGCTCTTTATAGAAAGCTTCACTATACCTCCTCCCCTGTACATACCCCCTTTCTGGAAATTTCAGTCTTCCCATGAAAGCCTGGTGCACACTGAGCTGACAACAGCAACTGATGCTGGTCTCCAAACGCCACACTGCTGAGCCTGCCCGAGCGTTAGGGCACCGCAGTGCTTCTAAACCTGCGCTCCCAGGGCCAGCCCAGACTTCTGGGGTCACAGCCCCCAGGGGAGGGAAGCCAAGCGTCTATGCTGTACCCTGGGTCCCGGAGCTGCTTGGAATTGGGCAAGTTTTGGGTGCACTAATGTAAAACAACAATTTCACCACTGGGAAGGGAGACACCCCCACTGGAACCATCTGAGAGGCTTTTCAAACTGCCTCTTCTAAGACACAGCCCTTGCTGTGAGGACCCTGCTGCTGCTGGGAGCACTACATCAGGTGGGTGGGCAGGCAGGCGGCCTTGGGACCTGGGGCTGAGAACCTTGAGAGGCCACAGGGTAAAAGTGTGCTTCTTCAGATTAGCCTGGGCCAGGAGGGGACAGGGAGTGAGGACACCCTGGCTTCTGTGACACGGGTAGCTCCTTTCCCAAGGCTTCAGTGGTGGCAGGTGTGGACGCTGGAGGTCCCCAATGTCAGGTTGAAACCCTGTTCCTCTGCATTCCCAGAGGCCCAGCTCCCGGTCCCAGGGCTTCGGGGGAGGTCCGTGGTGTCCCTCCGCAGGGAGACTTCTGAGGACAGGCTCCTGTTCCACCATCCCAAGAAGCCCATGGCGCCTTCCCTACCACACACAGACAAAAAGACGTCTGGGCTCCTGAGAGGCACACTCAGAAGGCTGTAATATGAGCAATGCAAATGGAGAAAAATCAGTGCTCGGTAATCCACTAAGGCGTGGTGGAAATGGTCCGTGTCTTTGACAGAGAACTGGACACTCTCAGGAATAATAACTGCCATTGTGAGGCCTGTTTAGAAAAAGGCATTGTGGGGATGGAGAAGTTCTTCTTCAAAGTTTCTTGAAACCATAAAGAGCTTGTCATTTCCTTGCTCTATGTATGTCTCTATGTATGTTCCCATGCAGCTGCTCTGACTTGCCGCGGCATGCCTGGACAGGGCTAAGTGAGCCCCAGACCATAGTACATGCTGTTCCTTATTTGGAAACCCTCCTGACCCTCTCATGACTAGCCTCCTCTCTTCTTAGTCCTCTTTCCCCTTTGCCTATTTAGGAAAGTTTCAAGCTTTTAACCAATCGGGTTAAGCTTAGAATGTGAGGTCCCATTCCAGCCAATGGAAACGGGACACAGTCATAGGGCAACTGCATCAGGTTATGAAGATTATAAACGTCCTCGTCTCCTTTGTTCGAGTGTGCTCTCGTGGCGAGACTGCTGGCGGGTTGCACCCTTTCTGCAGAAAGTAAACTAGCCTTGCTGAGCCATCCATTGCCTTGGTGTGTTCTTCCTGACGTGATAAACCTGTTTCCAACAGGCGTCTCTGCACAAACATGGATTCAGCACTCTCCAAATTCCCACCCTGTTCTGGGGAGCAGGCTCTTTGCAGCAGGCACAGAGAGCCCTGGGAAGGCCTGGGTTTCTGTCTCTCCTCTGGCAGCCAGCAGGCGGATGCCCTTTGGGGTTCCCTGAAGTCCTGGAGGATTCTGGACGGGGGAAGATTCTGGGGCTGTAGTCCAGAGAAAGCCCTGGATCCTCAGGGAGCTGTCTAGTAATGTGACCGCTCGCCCGCCAGCATTTAGCGAGCAGCTGCTCTGTGCCAGGCCCATGCCAGGCGGCAGCGACACAGAGGAGCGGGGGCGGTTCTGCCCAATGCTGCTGCTGCTGTTCCTCCTCCTTTTGGGTTTAAGTCACAGCTATTTTTATGTCCTGATTACACAAGGAACACATGTTCATTGTAGGAAAAATCAGAAAAACATATAATAGGCATTCCAAATATATGTGTCAGTCAAAAGAAAACAAAATCACTCATCCCCCTGCCCACTAATAACCACTTGCCACACGGAGGGATCCAAACATCCTTCTCATCTTCCCTTTGAGAGCTCAGGCCACACGCGTAACTCTTCCTAGCAAGTGTGTGACTAGTGAAAACGGCACCGACACATACCACAAAGGGAAAGGTACTGTCATTTACTTCTGGGGAGGAGTTCTTACCTGTCTGTTCCGAACTTTTGACTGTCAGCTCATATGTTAAATCTAAAAGGGAAATGTTACACATTAATTCTGTTACCATACATTTCAAAATCTTCATCAGCTTTGAAAATGCAAAACCGATGCCCACGATTGGCCAGCAAGTCCTACCCAGACAGAGCAGGGTTTGGCAGCAGGAGAGGCGAGCATGAGAGCAGCAGAAAAGATCAGGGGCTGCTGTGCTCCCTGGGGTCAGAGGGTACCCTCTGTTCCCCCAAACTCCCTTCCCCATTCCCCCACGACATAGCCCAACCATCCAAAACAAGTCAGCAGCTGGCTCTATGTATTACACAGGTTATATCTTGGTTATCAGTTCCAAAATGCATTGGAGATTCTAACCATTGTATTTTAATCTCTTTAAGTCCTCAGTATGCCAAGAAAAGGCTTTGCAGCTTTATGCTCAGTGCATCTTGATTATGCAATGATGATGATATAAGGCATTCAGATGGACTCCTGCAATGACGATGGGAGCTGGGGGCAGGGCAGGCCTAGCACGTTCTGACGCTGGGCTCTGCCGTGCCCCATAGCTGCCCCCCGCCTGCTCGGGCCTGCTCCCCAATGTACCTGTGCAGTGCTGCTGCAGCCGCCTGATCTCGGAGTGCAGCCCCTTGAGCGTGCTGGCATGCTCCCGCTGAAGGAACAGGAGGTTCTTCTGTGCGCTGTGCAGCTGGTTCTCCAGGTTTGTGGCTGCCATGCTGACATCCAGGGGACCTGTGGGTAACACAGACCCTGGCTGCGGTCCCTGAAAAGGGTCCCAGGGCTGCCTGTCCTCCTTGGCTCTGGGTGCAGAGGGGTGTGCACCTCCCAGGAGAGAGCAGAAGGAAACCACAGCGCCTGAAGGGCAGGGCGCGGGGGCACCAGGGCTACACTCCCATCACTGCAGGGAGGCCCCAGGCCAGGGACAGCAGCCTCTGCTTCCTGAGCACCTCGGGGTGTGCCCTAGCACTTAGCACCATGCCTCGCACACGAATGAGTGAGGCCCACTCCACCGTACAAAGTCACTTCCCTTTACTCATGAGGAAACAGATCAAGAGAGGCAGATTCGCGAGCCTGGGGTCACACGGCCAGTGAGGTATGGAGCAGGGATTCTAATCCAGGGACCCCCGTTTCCAAATCCTGTCCTCTCCACGCACCACCTCACCCCAACAGACTGTGACTGACCAAATCACTCCCAAAAGATTTCCCGGACCAGGAAGCACTGACAGCTTCCTCATGGGAAAGGTGGCACCTGGGAAATGGGCCAAACATTTCCTCTAAATGGCATCTGGAGCCGGCCAAAGTAAGGAGGGAGAGCTGGGCTGAATTCCAGAGGGAAGCTCCCTGCACTTCACAGCACAGAGAGGAGCCACAGACCCTTCTTGGGAAGGTTTGAGAATGTATCTCATGGGGCCAGGGGGTGGCCCAGGTGTCTGGAGTCTGTCCCCAGTGCTTGGCCCCTCCCAGCCCCAGCTTCCAGCATCTGATGCTCACTCAGGGCCCCAGACTCTACCTTCATCATAACTCGAGAAATGTGGTGAAGTCATGGGTCTTTCTGGAAAAGCTACCAGAGTAATTCAAGACGCTTGTACAGCACTGAAAAATACTGAGGATGAAATGTGGGTTATTTGCTTATAAATTATTATTGTAAACACAGAGCCTCAGAATGCATTTTTCCTAATTTGCTATTCCAGAGAACCCTCCGTAAAGGAGGTACAACTTCTCAATGGCTCCTGGGACACAGCCCATTTGTAGGATGCCACAATGGGACCGTTTTGGAGATCCTGACACACCCAGGCTGTCACTGCTTCAGACGTGTCAATTGCTTGTCAATTATCTGTACGATCAGTGATGTGCATGCACACTAGCTCTGGAGCTAGGACGAGTTCATAACGAACTTCAGACATACACTTTCGTCACACGAAGACACTTTCCAGGCGCTGCTCAGGGGAAAGCCACAGACTCCACTCCAAGGGCAACCTGAGAATGCAGAGAAGGAAATAAAACACGACGGAGCTCACTAAGGGGAATGAACGATGACACATCCTAAAAAGGACCAAGAAAAAGAGAAACAAGAGGCCCTTTCAGTTGGTGACAAAAACTGGCAGGAGAGGGCCGTGGCCCCAGAACACGGCGAGTAGTCTCGGGGGCACCTCGCCATGAGCAACGATTGGGCAGAGCTGATCAGAAGCCTTGAAATTGGTCATCTCTCTGAACTAGCAATTTATTTTTAGGAACCTGCCAAAGGAAAATTATTACTTTTGTGTGAAAAGGGGTAGCTGTGAGAATGGTCATCACTATAGTGCAGTTTACAGTTGGAAAAGACTAGAAACAAACTCAAAACCGACAACAGGGAGTGGGTTAAAAAACTGAAGATGACCATTTCTAGGCATGTTTCTATGAAACAAAGCATAGATCTCCCTGGCCTCTGACTCCCCTCGCACCAGGGTGCAGACGATGGCAGAGTTGAGTTTCTATCAAGCAGGGCTTTCCTCCGTGGAACTGTGAGCAGCCTTCTGGCAGGAGCAAGAACGGATGTTTCTGTCCCCAAAACCGTCTCGTGCTGTAACCGCAAACTCCTGTGTAGGCTGCTGGGCCAGACGCTAGTTTCTAAGTGGAACCCCACAGTTCCTGAGATCCCAACACTGTCTGCACAGCACGTGGCCTTGGAGGGCGCTGACCTTAACAAAGGAGCCAGCTACGACAGGGCAGGTTCAGCATGTGGAACGTGTGCCGCGTGCTTGCTGTGGAAAGGGCGAGCACTTTCTGACCTTGCCTGTCCCTCACAAAGCAGAACGCTTGAAAGCGGAACAGCCTCAGTGTCAAAGGAAGGAAAATCCCAGGAGTGCCTGAGAGCTGTCAGTAGCGGTGCCTACATTTTCCTTCGACTCAGCAATCCGGAGTCATTCACTCTGGCATCAATTCGAGCACCTCACCTGGAGGCTGAATCCCGAAGAGCTGAAAGCGGTTTGGAAGTGGGAACTCTAGCAGAGCTGCCTGACCACTACTTCCAAAGGACAGACTCAAATCCAGGATTCTGTTGGCTGATGGAAGAAGCAGAGCCCATGTGAGAAAGAAGCATTGAAATGTGATCCAGAATTTAGTAGGTCTCAGATGACAGGAGAGCTGCCCTAGGCCTAGCATCCTACCTCTCACAAATGCTGTCCCCAGCTACACAACCTGGGGGTGGACTTGACGCTGGCATCCCCTGCCATCCACTTCCAGTCCATGATGTCGCTGGCATCCTGCTTTGAAAGCAGTTCTCAGATCCGCTCAACTGTACCCCTCGCCACTGCTGAGGCCGTCCTCACCCTCACCCGAATCCCTGCCAGAAAGCCTCCCCTGTCCTCTCCTGCCTGCTCCATTCTGCTCTCCATGTGGCAGCAGAGTGATTTGGTTTTTTAAATGGAGACTGCTTAAAAACCTCCAACGGTTCCTGCTGCTCTGAGAATCGGACTGGCCTGCCCGGCCCTGTGACTGGCCCCACCACCCTCACTTCTCCTATCCCCAGGGCTCCTGGTGGCACCAGCTTTCCTCCGGGTGCTTCTCCCACCCTGGTGCCCTCTCATGGCTCCTCCTCTGCCCAGAACACTCTTCTCGGGCCTCTCTCCTGCCCACCTCTCCTGGGTCTGCACTGTCTACTTATCCTTTAGGTCTCAGTAAAAGTTTACTTCCTCCCGGAAGCCCTGGCCCCCAGACTCGGCACCTGGTGCATCACCGCCCTGTCCCCAGTTCTAGTCTGTGTCTGGGAGGGGCTGTAAGTGTGAGTCTATTCCCCACCTCCTCGCACGGACTCCAGGCTGTTCACTGCTGCACCTTAAGCCCTAGCACAGTGCCTGGCACCCTGGAGGCCTGCAAATGGGTCCCCGCTGCCAGTCTGTGGAGTGCAGCTGTGGTGCCAGGGGAATGTAAGGGCTTCAGGGTTGAAAAGCCTTTGTTTCCATGGGCTTCCTATTTAGGTGCTTCCTTTACAGGCATACCTTGCGCAAAGAAAACAGGATATACTAAAACACCCCGAAATGACACGACCACCTTACCCGCCATGGTGGCACAAAATGGGATGCGCCTATATGTAGAGGTCAGTATTTTCTTCTACATACCCCATGGGGGCAGAGGGGAATGGAGTAAAAGTGTTGCCAGCAGCCATCCCTATCATAGTGTGGTATTACATTTTATTTGTAACAAATTTAAATGTGATTCAGTAAGTACTCATACTCTAACTGCCTTGGTCAGTCAGCAACTTTGAATCATAACAACACTGTATTTCATTAATCCACTGTTCTAACTGCAGAAACACAAAAGCGTCCTTAAAGTGTCCCATTATGACGGGCAGACAGCCTGGAGAAGAAAAGGCACGCGAGCAGGGAGAGTGTGATCACGTAACATGTGGAGCTCGCCAGTAAGCGCTGGTGAACCGCTTAGAGCCCTCACAGTGGGGGACAAAGGTCTCCTGGCCTGGGGCATTTCACTGTCACTCTCCCCTTCTTCCACACTCTGTGCTGACTTAAAAGGCCCTGACATGGAGATGCCATCTGTGCAGGGCATTCTACAGCTGTTAGGATATTCCTGAATAAGACAGGTCCACTTGGGGCCAGGGAAACAAAGCACATCTCCAAATGGTATCCAGATTACTCAATTATTTTCTCATCAGCTCAAAAGAATAACAATATCACTGGCTTTCTGGGGGCAAAAGAGTTGCCACGGCTTAAAAGACAGTGGTGTTTTCCATTGTGATCCTTCACTACTGAAGAGAGGTAATCATTGTGATGATGTCACACTCCCAGTACTGTGGCATGACTGAAGCCACCGAGGCATCCTGTTCAGGCTAAGGAGACCCAGCCAGGAGATGCACATAATTCAGAGGGAGAAATGGAGTTGGTCCCAAGAGACTTAATTCAGTATCAGAGACGCTTTAGAAACATGAAGGAACATTCATGACAGATCCGTAATAGGGTCAGCGTGGCGGATGACAGGAGAAAGACAGGGCGTCTGCTGCAGATGAATAACGCCGCCTGCTGAGTAAGGGCACTCACCCCGTCTTAGCTGTGTGTCAGCCAGGAATGGAGAGCAGCTCATCCAGCCCGTCTGGCAAAATGCTTGCACTTTCTGTGTCAAAAGGGCATATGCTACAAATTGTGTGCTCTTTGTACTGTAGCGCTCCGTCCTGAGGCAATCCAACTTTGTTCCTCAGCGTTGCTGGGAGCCATCCACAATCTTAGAGTTATTTGCTCAACGAAAGGTGGCAAGGCCAGGACACTGGTCCTCTTCCCTCCTTGAGGATGCTGCCCATGGCTGCAGATAATGGGGCTCCAACTGACTATCACTCTGGGGCTTAGTCACGGCCGCCAGGGGCCAGCCCCCCCAGGTGACTGTGCACAGCTCTGCTGGTTTCTCTCCCCAGAGAATGCCAGCAGAAGCAATGCAAATGGGTACTTCGAAGGTCAAAGTCCTGCTGAATAGGTGACCTTGATCAGGACTCAAAGGTTACATTTTTTCCTATGGCAAATCCACCAGGTACTAAATTAATTTACTGTTCACTCTACATGTTCAGAAAATTAATACTCAAAAAAGTCTTTTCATTCCAAATCCTATAGAGGTAGGCTCTGAAGACGTGGCAAGACAGCTTCCTGGGTGGGGGCGTGCACTGCTGTCATTTCCTAGTGTCAACGTGTCTGAGGAAGGCCCGGCCTGGCCGAGTGCGCTCTCCAGCAGCGTGAGGACAAGGGGCCCTGTGAACAGCTCAAGCCGAATTCCATTTTCCTTCCAAAGTGCTGTCCCTTCCTCTCAGGGCACTAATGTAACATGGCGACATAATTCTATCCATGGACCACCTGACTTGCCCGAGCACAGTGTTCTTTCACGTTACTTACGTCACTTGCTCTTGCAACCCACCGCTGGGGAAGAGAGGACGCTATCCCATAAAAAGAGAGAATACACACCAATAAATGTATCTAAGCCTTGCCGCTTCTCCTAGCCCGCAGGTGATGTGGTGACAATCCCGAGGTCTGGGGCAGATTTAATTTCATGCAGAAATTCAGATGCTTTCCAAGTTGTGCACATCAAGTCTCTAATACTTTGAAACTGCAGAGGAAAAGCAAACACAGCCCACAGAAGTAGCCTTTTGGCATGGAATGGAAGGCAGCATTTCTCCAGAGTCCAGAGCACAGGGCCAGGCCGTCAGAACAGCACTGCTCGCACAGAGGCTGGATCCACTGGCTCTCGAGGGTCCACGTTAGAAAATTACACAGCTGTAAAGGCACTGCCGACCACCCAATACGGCAAAAAGACTCACTAATGACTCTTGCTCGTAATACCAGCAAAGGTTCCTAGGAAGCTGGGTGAGGGTGGGGCTTTCTGGGCCAGGCTAGCGCCTCAACAAAGCAGCAAGGCTAGCTTAGGAAGAAAGCACAAAGTATTCCACCCTGTAGCAGGTGTGTCCTGGTTCCTGGGATCCCAGCAGGTGCCCAGTCCCAGGGCCAGGGGGCAGACTCATCCTCTTCCCCTGCAAGCCAGGTGGATAGGAGTCCTCTGGGGGCTGAGTTAGCAATAGGCTATTCCTGGGAAAAACCAGCAGCACTCGGCTGCCAAAAACAGCTCTGGTGTTACCCGTGGGAGGAACTAAGGCCAGACTTATCTTCCCCCTTTTAAAAATATGCCTTTTCCTTTAGTGTCTCTCCTGTGTGCACACCCTCCTTGCACAAATTTTCATGGTCAAGCATATTTCTCATCACGTTGCATCTCTCTTTCTTGGGACCAAGCCCCACTTCTCCAGAGGCCCTCCTCAGTCTGCCCTTCCCAGCCGCACCCCACGGGGTCCCCTCGGGGCTGTGTGCTTGTCAACACTGGTGTCCTCTAGCCCCTGGCATGGCCTGGACCCCTCCAACACAGGGCCTTTGCACACCTTGTTCCCTCTGTCTAGAACTCTCATGGCAAACCATTTCCTGACCCCTGCCTCATTAGCTTCCATTCTTCCCGCACATCTGAACTCACATATCACATACGTGCTGCAGATAATTTCCTACCACTTCATAATGGCACTGAGTGGAGAGCTAAACCAGAACTACACTGCGTTTGCCAGAAAGCACTGCAGTAGCATGAATCTGAACACCACCTCACCCCACCATTTCTCAACATTCCAGAAGCAATATTCTAATGTATTCCTGAGACATTTCCTGGACAAAAAGAAATGGAGTATCTTCGGTAGGAAAGGGTCAAACCATTTAAAAATGCGAGATTGTTTCTGGGCAATCAAGAACAAACTTATCTTTTAGCTGAACACAAAGCCTGTGGAAATAGGGTAATAATTTTAGAATCTAAAAAAAAATAGCACACTACCACTCAGGTGGTAGCTGTGAATTAGTTATAATGAGCTCTTTTAGATTCTAGTCATGAATAAGTTATGACCATTCACATTTGGTTCTCTCCTGCCATGAACACCGGGAGCCCCGCTGCCCTCTCTGTGCACTTTTTGAAAGGCCCTGACCTGGCAGCACTGCCTGGCCTTTAACAGGGCACAGTGTCTCAGCGTTTGTGCACAAGGACCTCTGGGGGCTTTTCTGTGGGAATTTTCTGTACTGCTCTGGTGTCCTATAGCTTAAGCGTTGCCATCAAGAAAATGAAGGCTGGCCAGGGAACAAAGGCAGCAATTGCAGTGATTGAATGTAACAGGAGGATAAAATGATTCCTAGCAGGGAGGTGGTTTTCTAAGTAGATTCATGGAGTCAGAAAACATTGAGGGTAGAATAAATCTTCAACATCAGGCATCCAACACCCTTTGTTTCAAGATTAAGAAACTAAGGCCCAAAGATCTGCTTAATACAATGGGATGAAAGAGACTGGCGTGGACAAACTCTTGAGACATTAGACCATGCTTGGGGCGGTAACTGACCCCTATCTTGTTACCTCAGTCATCGTGATATCTGACTCATGGGGTGGCTTTAAGTGCTAAAAGCAACCAGGATGGGCCTAGCATAGAGTAGTGCTCAATGAATGTTAGCTATATTATTTTTATGTAAACATTGGTCAATAGTCCTATAAACATACCTCAAGATTGTTTACTTAGCCAACTAGGGTATTTCCTGAATATTATCTAAGTACGGAAATGAGCTAGCAAAGAAATTCCAATTACTTCCAAAAAGGGAAAGATAAAAGCAAATAGAAGCATTTTCTGGGACCTCTATCTCCATTTTCACTGGAGAAGAGCCATTCGGGGAGGCAACTAGAGAGGCAGGCAGAGCAAGGCGCCCTGAGGGACACGAAAGCCTGCTTCTCCCTTTGAAACCATCTGCAGTACTTCAGGAGGCTAAACAACGGTCCACGGCTAATTAGGCCATCAACTCTCGATCCCAAAGACCTGCTTTTAAGAAAGGCCACTCACCAGCTCTGAAAATGGATACTGATGTTACCTGAACTCACCATCACCTGGATAAACTGTTTTGCATGGTAGGACCCTATTATTCCTACTTGTACATATATCTAAGAAATTCAACTAGTGAGTGAGCTGAAATCTCTAAAAGTTAAAGCAGCAATAAAAAGGGACAACATTTCAAGGAAGGGTAAGTACTCAACAATGACTCCAGGAATATTTTGGTAAAAAGAGTAAACACAATTACAAAGTGGAAGCAAAAAGCAGAAGGCAAAGGTGCAATTATGTTTTAAAAAGATAAAACATCTTGTTGATTAGTCATTCTTAAAGAATTGGGTTTTTTTTTAATCTGGCAAAAACAGGTGTGGTTGAGAGCTTAGCACAAGAGTCAGAATCTTGGGTTCCAATTCTGACCCTGCCATATCCGAGCTGCAGCCTCTCTGAGTCCTCACCTTTCTCTTCTATAACATGAGAAATAATCAAACTTACATGATACAGTGACTGGGAGGGTAAAATGAGAGTTTTTGTATAAAACATTTTGCAATGTGTCTGGCTTACTGTGATAAAGTGGCAACTGAACTAAATTTGGACTCATCCAAATGTGGAAACTTTGGATGGGAATGTTTTGTGGGTTCCCCTACTCTCGGCTAAGCAGCAGACGTCTTTTAATAGGCACGTCTCTAAAAGCTGGAAGAGGAAAGAAAACTCCAGTAGCAACCAGAAAAAAAAAAAAAAAAAAAAAAGATGTTTTTGCAAAATAATCACCACACAAAATAACCTGAATGTCTGTCAATAAGGGGCTAGCATGGCACATCTGAAGTATGCAATAATTAAAAACAGCATAGATCTGTATTTACCAACAAGGTAATACGTCTATGATAGGTTAAGTTTTTAAACAGTATGTTAAAAACTGTACATATATTTTCACATTTTTGTATATGTGTAGAAGGATATACACCAAAGTGTTAAAAATCATTTGTCTCGGCCAGGCACAGCAGCTCATGCCTGTAATCCCAGCACTTTGGGAGGCCAAGGCGGGGGGATCATAAGGTCAGGAGATGGAAACCATCCTGGCTAACACGGTGAAACCCTGTCTCTACTAAAAATACAAAAAAGTAGCTGGGTGTAGTGGCACACACCTGTAGTCCTAGCTACTGAGGAGGCTGAGGCAGGACAATTGCTTGAACCTGAGAGGCGGAGGTTGCAGTGAGCTGAGATCTTACCACTGCACGCCAGCCTGGGTGACAGAACGAGACTCCATCTCAAAAACAAAAACAAAAATCAGCTGGGCGTCGTGGCATCCGCCTGTTATCCCAGCTACTGGGGAGACTGAGGCAGGAGAATCGTTTGAACCCAGGAGGCGGAGGTTGCAGTGAGTTGAGATCACGCCACTGCACTCCAGTCTGGGCAACAAGAGGGGAAACTCCTGGCCGGGCGCGGTGGCTCACGCCTGAAATCCCAGCACTTTGGGAGGCCGAGGTGGGCGGATCACAAGGTCAAGAGATCGAGACCACGGTGAAACCCCGTCTCTACTAAAAATACAAAGAATTAGCTGGGCGCGGTGGCGGGTGCCTGTAGTCCCAGCTACTAGGGAGGCTGAGGCAGGAGAATGGCGTGAACCCAGGAGGCGGAGCTTGCAGTGAGCCGAGATCGTGCCACTGCACTCCAGCCTGGTGGACAGAGTGAGACTCTGTCTCAAAAAAAAAAAAAAAAAAGAGGGGAAACTC
>NC_045443.1:121794024-121911507 GCF_002776525.5 Piliocolobus tephrosceles
CTATCTCAAAAAAATAATAAATAAATAAATAAATAAATAAACATTTGTCTCTAGGTGGTGGACTCTGGGTGATTTTTACCTTTTAAAAATTCTATTTTAGTACTATCTATAAAGCTTCTTTAGTGATGAAAATATAGTCAGAAAAAAATTATGAAGTTTTCTCTTAAAAAAGATAATCACTAAATATCCACTAACAAAGTAGTATCATATGTTTTAACAGTATTGTTCCAGGGTAATCTTGGATTGCTAGAATTGTGATTGGTTTACCATCACCAAGAAGAATTAATGGGAAGGTAGTTGTTACAAATATAACAATTTAGTGTCCCAAAGATATGCAGAAAAATGACAATGATGAGAACTTAGGTGCCTCCCCCCATGCATTATACATTCCTGTCATTCTCTGACATTATCCTTCATATGTATTTTATTTTATTAAGGCTCATCGACAATTCTTTCGACATTGACAGCTGTTTCCTTCTGAAAGAACGTGCAGCCTAACATTAAAGTTGTAATGGATGTGATTAGAGAGCCTGACAATTAGACATGGAAAGAGGGTACGCAGCCTGTCTGGGAAGGCTGCAGTCACTGGAGGCCTACATGATGGATTTATTAACCGGGTTTCTCTGCGCTCCGATTATCTCATACTTTAAGAGTTTCTATTTGGCTTCTATTTAAAAACCATGTCACGGGTCTGTACGCTGATGAGGGCTTGGCTTCTCTGTGTGAAAATGCCTCATGAAGAAAGCAAGTCTGTATTTCCGGTTGCCTACGCATGTCTTTCAGTGGCCTGTGCAGGCCAAGATAGGCAAATACACGCGCTCCTACCATCTGTGTCATGTGGTGCCTTCTGGGAGTGTCCTGGGCCTCATGGAAGATTGGGTTCCTAACCGCCAGGAGGCCAGCAGCGGGCGGCAGATCCCACCCCAGGAGGAGGGAGCACCAGCACTCCATCTCTGGACCCTCAGAGCTGGAGGGGCGATGCCCATACAGAGTCAACTCTGCACTTTCTATTCCGAAGACACAGGCTCAGGGAGAAGCTGCTTTGGGGGAGAAGGTGGCTGGTGGGGCCATGGATGTGCTGCTCATGCCCTTCCCGCCCTCCCTGCATCCTCCTCCTGCCCTTTCTCGGCAGCCCCCAATGTGACTGCCCTCTGGCGATCACCCAAATAGCCTTGTTTCAAAAGCTAGAGCTAGAATCGTTTTCAACTTAGTAGAAATGTCACTGGTGCACTTCTAACAAGCTTGTCATTTACCAAGATGATCCTGAGTCAACAATTTAAGGACACAAATATCTCATAAGTTACCACACAAACAGTTTTACCTAGTGATACCTTCCTTTAATGGGAGGGGAAGTAAGCAGTTCATATCCAACTGGTCTTTCCATTTCCACCTCAGATTGAGATTACTGCCGATTTTGTCTACTAGTTGATAACTAAAAGATACAGTGATCCCAAATGCCAAATCATCGTTCATCCTAACGAAATACTTCATCTTAGTGCTTGATGATCACAATCTCAACTGTAGTTCCTAGGCCAAGAAGATGTGTTCCCTTGCTTTAAAAATCTCAGTCTCTGGTTTGCCAAACAGATGGACCAATTCACCTGACTTAACTGATAGGGCTTCTTTTATCCATTTGTGGGTCTGCCTAATTACAGTACAGGTTTTAAGGAAAGAAGTGTATTCATTAGCTGAAGCTCTATACACTTTTTTGGGGGGTTGGAGGGGGAGACAGGGTTTCTCTATGTTGCCCAGGCTTGACTCAAACTCCTGGCCTCAAGTGGTCCTCCTGCTTCAGCCTCCTATGTAGCTGGGATTATAAGTGCCAGACCCCTTACCTGGCTCTATACACTTTAATTTAGCCATATTTTTCCTTTATTACTTACAAAAAGTGAAAGCGTCCATGGTTTCATTAGCGATAATAGGCATCAGAGAAGATGCCTGTCACTTATAGAGGAAAGAGACGTTATCCTCGTAAGGTGGTAGAAAGGGCTCTGCCCAGTCCCAGCCATGTCATCTTGGACAGTGTAAGAATTTAGCTACGCGTCAAGCAAAAGCAAGCCAACTCCTCCAACTTGTCTGTCTGTGAAAGGGGCCCACACTGATTCCTTCCAATGAGTTGAGACAGGGAGGACGTTAGAGATCTTGGATATTATTAAAACAGTCCAACAATAGTCACTTCAGTGAATAAAATCACTATGACCAGGCATTTAATTTTAGTACTTACATACCTTCTGGTGATCAATAATTAAGATACTTGCTTTTATTGAACATTTATTCCTTTGGAAAAACATAGCTTAAGTATCAATATTTTTAAAAGACAAACTCATATTTTTAAGAAGGCATTTACCATTTCCCTAGATCATTTCCTATTTTTTTTTTTTTTTTGATGGCTTCAGCATGTCCATTTGAGGGTGTTTGACCTCTGACTTTCCACCTAGTGATCTGAGAGCTCCAGCGTGGATTATTCAATTCTTTACAAGTATCCTTTCCGCAAACTTCCTGTGCTGTGCAGAATACGTGAGGCATGCTTACTGATGGCATTTATGACTGACTCCTATAAAGTTCTTCCCACTCACAATCACTATTATGTCAAGGAACAAGAGAATTCCCAGAATCGTATGTTCCAGCTCTCTGGGAAATCATGCATTAAGTTCCAGGGGAAGGGAAAAGCTTCCCACAAAACAGCTATCCATTAAGAAGGTGTGTTGTTTAAAATGCACCAGCAATTCTAACATCCAGAGACCAGTGAGAGAATGGTACAAGGCAAACAGGTGTCACTTTAGGGCTGTCTTTGCAACCAAATTTTGATCATCATAGATAAATGAGCCATTAGTGCATTAACCCAGTCAAAATAAATGAAAACAAGTAATGGCAAGTAAAATAAGGGGCAGGACAACTGTATTTCATAGATCACATGTCAGCTGTGGGAGGAGAGTGAAAGAAATTGGGGAAGGTAGAAAATCACTACATCTGATATTCATTAGGAATTTTCAGAGAATGAGAGGCAATCCAGTATTTTCTTCCTGTCCTCACCTTGTTAAGGTCATCATTTTTCATTTGCACTTTTTCCATTTGTACAACTGACTTTGTCTTTTCCTCTTATATTTGACCTTGTGCCCCCACAATGGGGTTAAATTGTAATCTTTGGTTCATGACACACTCTTTTAAGGGCTCACTTTCATTTAGATACTTTTACAAATAAGCACCCAATGTATCTAACATTTTTGGAACTTAGCAATTTTGGTTTTAGAGTGCCCAGATTTTCCATTTGAAGTCTGAAATTCTTAGGTTGGATGTTTCAGCTTTTTCTGGTTGATCCAGCTCTGGTGAAGCCTACTGGCCAGTCAGGAGCCTGGAGAGTTTGACTTCCCAGTTTTCAGAATGGACAGGATGGTCACCTGAGGTCATACATGGTGGCCACTGTCTTTGCTGGTTGTGGGGGAGTGTGAGGCAGCTTCCATCTTCGCAAGCAGCTGCTACGTGCACGCCCTGTGATGCCTTTCAGTTGGCTCTGCCTGGCTTCTCAAGGGTGTGATCACTGCACTGTAAAGGGTGGTCACAGCAATCATGTTTGAGGATAACTCTGTCCTAACACATTCCCTGGGTCTAAAGCATCAGGGCAAGAAAATACTTAAGGGTCCACTTTCATTTAGATACTTTTACAAGTAAGCACCCAATGTATACTCAAAGACATTTTTTAAAAAGAAGCTGAAAATCATTAATCAAAATAGTAATTATGACTATTATTTACCAAATGTCTATGTATCAGGCTTATAGATGATCACTTAATTCTTTTTTTTTTTGAGATGGGGGAGTCTCGCTTTGTCACCCAGGCTGGAGTGCAATGGTGTGATCTTGGCTCACTGCAACCTCCACCTCCCAGGTTAAAGTGATTCTTGTGCCTCAGCCCCCCCAAGTAGCTGGGATTACAGGCATGCGCCACCACACCTGGCTAATTTTTGTATTTTTAGTATAGACAGGGTTTTGCCATGTTGGCCAGGCTGGTCTCAAATTCCTGACCTCAAGTGATCTGCCCACCTTGGCCTCCCAAAGTGTTGGGATTACAGATGTGAACCACTACTCTCAGCTGATTACTTAATTCTTAAAACAATCATGCAAGATACATGACTGTACTCATTTTTTATTTTATTTTGAGACAGAGTTTCACTCTTGTTGCCCAGGCTGGAGTGCAATGGCGCCATCTCAGCTCACCACAACCTCTGTCTCTTGGGTTTAAGCGCTTCTCCTGCTTCAGCCTCCCGAGTAGCTGGGATTACAGGCACACACCACCATGCCCGGCTTTGTATTTTTAGCAGAGACGGGGTTTCTCCATGTTGGTCAGGCTGGTTTCGAACTCCCGACCTCAGGTCATCTGCCTGCCTTGGCCTCCCAAAGTGCTGGGATTACAGGCATGAGCCACAGCGCCCAGCCGATTAAACCCATTTTTTAAAGAATGGAGGCTCAGACGAGTGAAGACACTTAACTAAACTTGCAAATCCTAAATGCATGAGCCAAATGCAGATTCTCTCCAAAGGCTGCCACCTCCTCTGCCTCTTGCCTTCCTAAAGTGCTCTCCAATTCCAACCTCAGGCTGTTTGGAACCACAGGCTCTCATGGCAGCTCTGGGAAATGACAAGCTGCCTCCTCACGTAAGTGGTCTGTTCTGCTGTTTCCTGTGCATTCTGGAATGTTCAACCCAAGTGTGGCCGCTTGAGTGCAGTGGTAATGCTGCTGACCTCCCTGGCATCACTGACTGTGACAGGTCCCGCTGAGGCTTTCCAGGCCTTGTCTCATTACATCCTCACACCGCTCTAGGATAGAGGAACTGAGGCATAGAGAGCTTAATCTGCCTTATTGAGATCGTACATAAACTTGGCATTCTTTTGGTGCTTTGTGGTTTCCTCTGCCCTTTTCAAGGGGAGGGAAATTGCGCCTATGACAGGCCTACATTTTTCCTGATCCTTTGGTCAGAACTCATGTTAGCTGAATTTAAAAGCATTCAATGACAAGATTTTCTGAAGAGGCACTGTTCTCTCCCTCAGATGCACCCTGGTTGAAAGTGGATCACACAGATGAACTATACGGGATCTGTGCGCTATAGTGGAATAGCAGGGTAGGGATTAACCAGGCTCTGGATCCAGACCGCCAGGGTTTGCATTCTAGTTCCGCCCTTCGTTAAGGATGCAACCTTGGGCAAGTCACGCATAACTCCCATGCCTTATTTCGTCATCTGCAAAATGGAAAAACAGTACCTATACCTCATTAGGATGTGGCGAAGACTGAGTTTATCTAAAGAGATGCTGTCCAATGGAACTTTCTGTGATGATGTAAATATTCTATTCTCTGCTGTCCAACAAAGTAGCCACACCAACTGTCTGGCTGCCAGACTCTTTTTTTTTTTTTAGATGGAGTCTCACTTTGTTGACCAGGCTGGAGCACCGTGGTGCAATCGCAACCTCTACCTCTTGGGTTCAAACGATTCTCCTGCCTCAGTCTCCTGAGTAGCTGGGACTACACGTGCGCACTACCACGCCCTGCTCAGTTTTGTATTTTTAGTAGAGACGGGGATTCACCATGTTGGCCAGGCTAGTTTCAAACTCCTGACCTCAACTGATCCGCCTGCCTCAGCCTCTCAAAGTGCTGGAATTACAGGCGTGAGCCACTGCGCCCGGCCTTAGGTGCCAGGCTTACAGATGATCACTTAATTCTTGAAACAATCACACAAAGTAGGTATGGTTATGCCATTTTTAAAGAACTGAGGCTCAGAGGAGTGACCACACTCTTCTGTAGCTATTGTGGCCACATGTAGCTATCAAACACTTGAAATGTGTGGCTAATGTGTCTGAGAAATTTTTCTTTTCTTTTTTTTTTTTTTTTTTTTTTGAGGCGGAGTCTCGCTCTGTCACCCGGACTGGAGTGCAGTGGCCGGATCTCAGCTCACTGCAAGCTCCGCCTCCCGGGTTTACGCCATTCTCCTGCCTCAGCCTCCCGAGTAGCTGGGACTACAGGTGCCCGCCACCTCGCCCGGCTAGTTTTTTTTTTTTGTATTTTTAGTAGAGACGGGGTTTCACAGTGTTAGCCAGGATGGTCTCGATCTCCTGACCTCGTGATCCACCCGTCTCGGCCTCCCAAAGTGCTGGGATTACAGGCTTGAGCCACCGCGCCCGGCCTGAGAAATTTTTCATTTTACTTTTTGTTTGAATTAAAATGAACTGTCCCTATGAGGCTAGTGTCTACCAAGTTGGGCGGCACAATCTAAAGCATTTAGAACCATGGCTAGAGCTATGTGTTTATTATCATTGCTTCAATATGGAGAGTCATCCAAACAGGGTTCATTTGCTCCCAGATAAAATGTTATGTAACTGCTGTGGCCAGTGCTCACTTTGTACTGCTGGAATAATTTAACAATTTTCTTCAACTGCCATCATCATTATGCCATTTTACGTCTTCAGAGCATTTACCACTCTCTAAAATTAGGTCGCTTATTTATCTTTCTTACCTTACTAGCTTTGTAAACTCCAGAACAAGGACTTTTTTGTCTTGTTCCCTGCTATTTCCCCGCCACCTACAATAATGGTGCCTCTGGAAACCTGGGCTGGCCCTTTAAGAAAGGCTTCTTTCTAGGAGTTGCACATTAGTGGTGATCTCACTCAGCATCCTCCCTGACCCCATCATTAGGTGCTATGCTGTATCTCGTATTAGTGAGCAGGAGAGGGCTTAGAACAATTTCTCTAATTGCCATAGTGGGAAATAAATAAAGAGAGTAATAAATAAACTCTCACAAATAAAGAGAGTAAAAAATTATCAAGCCACCTACAAATTAAAATTTCATTTCTGTGGAAAGGAAAATGTGGGCTTGTTCAGGACTTTCTAGAGTTTGTGGCATATAGTATCTTCTCTGGTGCAGCTTACTGACACCTGGAAATTTCTCTTACGAGCCAAGTATGTGAACTGTCAATGTTGAGCCTGTGACACGGCACCGAAGCTGAGATGTGGCTGTGGTGCATGTAAGCTCATGATTCAGATCATGCTTTACGAGCTCCTCAGTGGCACTCAGCAGCTCAGAAACTCAGGAAACACCTGTCATGAGCTTGGATGATACTTTTCTTGGTCTGTGACACAGTGAGAAAAATGAGGACAATGCAGTGAGTTTTCCATAAAGCTAACGTTATTAGACTCAAAGGACAATTCTTCATTTTCATTTTAGAACTGCCAAATTTAAAAGCGCACTGTCCCATGAATTCCAAAGCCTATGAGCTACTCTAATCACTAGGAGGTTATGGGGGTCGTCAGGAGCTTAACATCATCATTGATTTTGTTTTTTAATTTGCTTTTTGAAGTTTACAACGCCTTTACAATAGGCTAGGCAATTGATTCTCCTTTTAGATATGCATTTGCAGGTGAAAGATCAAGCCAGCATATGTTTCTAAAGTGCTCACTGTGTACTCAGTCCTATGCTTACAATTTACTTGGGGATATGAGACTCAGCCACTAAAGTACAAAGAAAACAATATATAATTAAATCCTCACGAGGCATACATCAAGTACAGGAGCCAGGGGAGGGCTGTCCATTAAGGGTGAAGGGCTGCCCATCATAGCACTGGCAACTCTCTCTTATCTACCTGTCTCTCCTGCCCCAGGCTGCATAAATCCCTGGAAGACAGGGGCCAGCCTCAATTCATTCCTGGTACCTATCTGTTGCCAGACACATGGAGGTACCTAATAATGAGTGAATAAGGACTGGAGTGACAAAGGTTTTACTCTGAAGAGGTTGGAATTAAACTGAGCCTCAAAGGATGAGCAGAGCTGGGTCAGGAGGAAGCATTTCTGGTGAAGTAAATATGAATGAAGCTTTAGAAGGAACATGAGACCATTAAACTATCTGATATGGAAAGCACATTCTGGGGAATGGTGGAAAATAAGGTTAGATAGAAAAGCTAGTGTCAGATTTAAGTTGTATATTAAAAGCTGCTCAGAAAAGTCGAGACGGAAAAGATAAGAAATGGGGAAAAGCTGAGTTTTTACTCAATAGAGGCAAAATCCCCACTTAAGGGAGTTTAGTCCGGCAGGGATGATGCAGAATGAAGCAGACAGAAACTGCAGTAGCAACACAGCCTTTAGCTCCAGGGAAGAAGAATGAACACGGAATCACCTTTTACCAAGGGCTCAGTGCCAGGCGCCATGCTACGTACTTGATCAACACTCTAAGGAGCGGATATTCTTACTCTCACTTCACACGTTAGCAAACAAGCTTGGAGGGTTAAGTAACTTATTAAAGTCACACCTCGTAAGAGGTAGAGCTGGGGTCATCCCAAACCAGTCTGACTCCAAAGCCTCCAAATCAGTCTGACTCCAAAGCCTATGCTCTTAACTAGATAATATACTGTCCCTAAATGAAGACAAAATGCTGCAACCCTCTTAAATGTAAAAGTGCATATGCTGCACAGCCTGAACACCATTTGGCCAATATTCCATTTGTTTAACATTCTCTTGTGCCCTTTTCTTTCCCCATATTTTAAGCTGTTTCTCAGGTCTACTCTTTTGTGCCAGATGCTAATATAATTCCAGTGCTTATTCCTGATGCTGCGGCTTGTGAAAAAAAAATTCAGAGGAAGAGAAAATGCTTCTTCTCTCCTAAAGCTGCAGAAAAACAGACACCATTCTGGGTTAAAAAGCTAGTTCTCTTAAAGAGTTACAAGCTTACTCTGCTATTCTGTGTGGAAATGTGTAAAAATGTACAATTCTGTTTTGTTTGTACTACTGAACAAGTATTTTAAGACACCTGGGCTTTAGAGATTGTTGCTGAATCCTTTAAAATATAGCTCTGAACTTCTAAATGTTTGCTTTTTAAATTGGTTGCCTTATTTACTAATTTGTTAATAATACAATTTCATGTGGTATCTCTTTTTTGAAGACATAAACACTTTTAAGGTGTTCTGGTTAGCTGGATAAGGGGCTTGGGGTTTCTCTCGATACAGAAGACTACAACAAGTGCAGATATTGACAAATTCTTTATTCAAATGTAGTTTGAGTTTTGCCTGCTTAAGTCAACAACTGATGCCGCGATTCAGAAGGCCGAACAGGACGGGGAGTAGAGAGAGGAAAGTGGTGACTCTGTGCTGAGACATAACATAATCTGGCAGTGGCAAGAGTAATCTTCACGTGGGTCCTGGAAAGGAGATGGCCTGCTTCTGCAATCTGACTCTAGCCTGCTAAGAACACCATCTACATAGGTTTTCTTTTTCCCCCTCAGAGAATCTACAGTCGTTGTTTTATGGCTTATGCAAGATACATCTTTTTTTTTTTTTAATCCAAAGAACAGATGGAATTAGCGTGTAAGTTTTCTGATATGAGGCAAACTCTAAGCAGTTGGAATTAATGGAAGAACACAGGGTTCTCATCCTCCTGATGAGTCTTGAGTTTGATCAAGTTGGAGCAGTGGTTCTCAGCTGGGACAACTGTGCTACCAGGGGGCATTTGGCAATGTCTGGAGACGCTTTGGGTTGTCATGAGTGTGTGGGTGGGTGCTACCAGCATCCAGTGGGTAGGGGCCAGGGATGCTGCTAAATGGACCATAATGCACAGGACAGCCCCACAGCAAGGATAATCTGACCCCAAAGGTCAAAAGAGTTTCGGTTGAGAAACCCCCAGGGTTAGGGTCAACCTAATTTGAGGCAGGCCTTTTCTCCTCTTTGGACTTGAGTTTTATCCTGGTCTCTCTGGGTTTCTGGGATGGCTAGTAAACGCAGGGTATGGCACTCTTGGGAGGGCAAGCTCTCCCCACATGCAGCATCCTTCCTGTACCAGAGAACTGCTAACCCTGGAGGAAAAGGCAACCAGCAGGTGAGGGAGCAATAGGAGCCTACTTGAGTGAGTTTCTTCCTTGTATCTTACACGCTTGGCGAAGCAGGAGTGCAGAAAGGGACTACTTTACCTGTTTAGCTAAAATGGCTGGAACACTGGATCAGCATTTCCTTGCTTTCTTTTGCTTGGAAGAAAAAGGATTGCAAATAAATTCCAAATTGCCTAAGAATGTAATAATTTTCTTCCCATTTCTTAATAATGTGAGATTTTGCTTTTCTTGTATGAACGTTAACGTGACCGGAGAACTGAAGAGGGTGAGTGCAAGATAATTCTGAAATGCAATAGGGACTCCAGTGTTATGGTTATAAAGCTGCATATTTCTACAGAAATTAAGTGGAAACACTGACGCTGACCTAGGTGTACAGTTTCCATAGGAGTACTCTATCTAAGACAAGCAGGAAATCTCTAGGAAACTTTGATGTTTAAAGGCTTTAATATTTCTTCAATGCAAAGAGTTTTGTTTTTAAGGACTTCACTAAATATGTAAACCTTAGGAGAATTTTAAAGACTCCCAATAAATTTATGAAATCATGTCAAAACTCCTAATATTTTATATATACTAGCACTTTAAGAAAGCGTTTCAGGCTGGGGGAATGAAAGTACAGGCTCCGTGGTCACCAGGAAACCCTGTGTACAAGAGCCATAATTTGAACTTTGTAATTTGCACAAATATACTGGAGAAGTTGAAGTAATTAGTGTTGCGCTGGTAAATCTTAAAATGGTTTTCTACTTTGAAAAGGTCTCTTTCAAAATAAAAACAATTGCTCAGGTTGTAAAAGCAGTTTAAAAACAAAGTTTAAACATAACAGGTACAAACTGAAAAGCTATTTATCTTTTTTTATAAAGTGTCTGTATTAACAACAAGGCTATTCCAATATAACACAGAAGAGTACATAAAAGAAATTATTCAAGTTCTTAGTACTTTTAAAGAAAATCCTTTCCTATCTATTTTTGTGAATTTGGGGGTATAAGAGAAGGTTATGTCTTCTATATGGGGGTGATAGAAAGTATTATAGTTCATTCTTTCTATAAAGGAAGCATCTTTAAGCAGCTTTGAGCCAGACACTGTGGAGGACACTTGGAACACATCAACAAACAAAAGAGATAAAAACTCTCCCTCTGTGGAGCTAATATTTGGGAGTAGGGGTGGGGCACAGACAACCCTGTACATATGAATTCACACAAAAAGTAGAATTTTTTCACAAAGGCTAAATTAAATGGAACTTCCTAAATTCTTGACACTTGCCTTACAGAATAGCTCAATGACTACCTAACACCATGATTTCAGAGTAGGTGAATCTAAACATGAGAATACAAATTAAAGGGAGCTGTAGCTTAAGAACCTATTATCTTTATAAATTGCTTTTTAAAAATCCCAGATAGTATTACGTGTTATGACAACCAAGAGTCACTCTACTTCTATTAGCTGAATGTTTTAGGATGCCACATTTCTGACAATTTTAAATAACAACTGCATTATTTTTTAATGTAAATTTTGTTTCCTAAAGTTCCTAATTCCCTTTGGACCAACAGAATAGTGAGGCACTTAGTTAATAATATTTACCTAAAAACGAATAAAGAAATTAAAATTCAAATGGAAAAAACATCCCTTATCACCTGATAATCCCCATGGATGAGCTGCTGGGTCTTTTTTTGAATACTTGTTATTAAAGCTCAAATCATGATGGTAAAATCAATCAATGTATTAGGACACCTGATATGTTTGGTAACATTTAAAAACTACAGTTTTAAATTGCTAAATATATTGCCAGTTAAATACACTGTTTGGAATGACAACTGTGCATGTACGTGTGCATCAAGATACAGTGAGGTGAATCCATAAACACTTGTGTAGAATTGAAGAGACGAGACTACCCACTCACAGAAAAGTAAATTGGTCTTTGGGATGCAATCTCTTCTCAATAAAGAGGAACCTTGATTCATCTTGACCTCTGTATATTCTGTCCGGAAGTCAAAGCTTATTGCTCTCACTGGAGTATGAAGTCCTGCTTTTCTTTCTCACTTTTTCGTGACTCTGTTGACTACGGACAATTGTGAAAACAGTGAGGGCTGCATGCTCTTGGAGGAGCTTACATTTCTCACGGCCCTCATGTAACCCATGTTGGGCTGTTTTGGAAATATACTTCCTTTGGTGAATAACACGGTCAAGGTTATCTATGGTCAGTCATCTTTCTCAGAGTGAACAGTCCCTTATGGTGGCTCTTTCCCACACTGTCCCTGTCCCAGATCAGGCCTCACATCGTAGAAGGGACTCTGAAGACTGTCAGGGTTTCAGAGAGCTCCTTGGTAGCTCCAAAGTGCCTTCATCTTGTTCCTGTGTCCCATGGCCTGGTACACACCAACAAGAAGGGATGCCAGGGAAAACTGTATGTGGGTAGCATGTTCCAAATTTACCAGTGTAGCTCATCACCACTGTGTGAGTTGTCTGACCTGCCCATTCATGTTGTGGGAAGTAGCCATAAAGACAAAGAGAGCAACTTATCTATGGATGGGGGTGTGGGGCGGGAGGTGGGCATTTATAAGCACATTCAGATTGGTTTTATTCAAATGAGAAAAATAGGTTTTCATGTGAATGCTTTAGTAATTTCACTGGGTGTGGAAGATGCATGCAAAGGCTAACACAATGACTGTCAAAAAGACTTCTGAAATATTTTATTTACAGATTTGGTACATTAAGCGTGTCTATTTGGAATAGGAGTCCACAATTTCCAGATTAGATTGTAAATAAAGCTGTAAAGCCCTATACATTCATCAATGCCTTCACTGTCTTGTCCACAATCAGAAGAGGTGGTAAAATGTCCAAAGGGAACTGTGAAAAATAACCCAGCCAGGAACTGTCAGAAACTGGACTGCAGTGGCTGGATTCCCTACCTAGAAATGTAAACATGAGAGCTGTGACAGACAAAAATCTGGGATCTTCACTTAAAAAACTGAGTAGGCTTCGGAGGCTTCTGGTTACATCCCCAATGGTAGGACATTCCATGGGAGAGGAAGCTATGTTCTTTTGAGAAATAGCTAAGTCTTGCACACCGATGGAAAGCACTGATGAGGGTGTCTGTCAGTACATCTCATTCCCAGGCTCACTCTGCGGTTCAGCAGTCCAAACATCACTTCAACCTTCCTTCAAGGACCTCCACAGTTCTGCTGGCTATTAATGTGCCGAGGATTCCCAGTTTCTTCAGTAGGAACGTGCTGGCCCCAACCACTTGACACCTTCTAATTAAACTCAGTTTTCTCTAAACACAGGAATGGCTAATTTGCTGCTTTCCACTTAAATTTCAGACACAAGATGGTCACTGCACAGGCAAGTCCCGCTGGCATCCTGAAACTACTAGGAAAGGCACTCTGCTCTAACCACAGCCTGCTAATGAGTAACGTTCAGTGCAGTGTTCTAGAATTAGCCAATGGTCATCCAAAGCTCTGAGTTCCACCCTGCAACAAGGGATGGGACACAAGAACACCTCCAAATAGACAGCTCTCAACCTGTCTCCAAGGTCTCACTTCTGGCTCTGTTTCTACTTGGCTATTTATTTTCTCTCTCCCCTAAAAACCTGCCTTTGCCCTCAAACAATATGGTTTGGCTTTGTTCATCTCTGAACTGGGTCCTGATACCACAGCCTTATTGTACAAATAAACTTGTCAAAAACTGACTTGACCCCTTTATTGATGGAAAACAATTCCTCACTTGAAATCTATCACATTGCAGAGACTGAGGAGGATTACATATCCTTCCTCCCCTGAGAGCAGTAGGGCATGTCAATGAACAAGTACCTTAATGCCAGAAAGCTGCTGCTCTATTCCACTAGAACTTTCTGGTCTTGTCACAGGGACTCAATCAAAAGATAAAGATGATTCGGTATCAGATACTGACCTTCCCTGAAAATGACAGGCCAAACCTAGTAACTTCTGCTATATTCTTATCTATGGGAACACAAAACTGAGCAAAAAACCCCAACTTTTCTCCACCTTTCTTATCAATGTGCAAGACTTGGCTATTTTAAAAAAGCGTATCTGCCCTCCCACCCTACTAGCCACCGAGGCAGAAACACTAGCAGTGCCTTTCATCCGGGTTGATGTGTGTTACAAAAAGCCTTCTTCAATGTTTAGGGTATGGCATGAGCCTAACCTCTTATGTTCATTTATCATTAGAAAAATACGGCGATCCTTAGATAACTATGCTATGTATGATAGAGATGGAACTTTCTCTTGGGAACCCAGTGTTTTTACATGTCCTCTCCATTATATCAAAGACGGCCTTTTCAGAGTATGATGCCACAGATTTCTAGGTAAAATGTGCAACTTTAAGAAAGACAGTATTATAGTAATATTGGGAACGACAATTTACATGTAGCATTAATGCTTAAACAATGTTACCTAAGAAAATGGGCTTTAACGACTTCTCATAAACTCTCTTACTTGCATAGTAAATGAGAAGGGCACAGGATGCATTTAGAAATAGATTGGGGAGGAAATCTGAAGAGCAAAGGATAATGGATTTTACACAGACCTAAATTTAGTATCTGAAGTGTTGCCAAAGAGGCAACAAAAAGAAAATTTGCAGAAGCAGAGTATTATGTGCCTTATACTCCTTCATTAAAAGTTTCCTTCTGTCGTTTTTTCCCCTTATTATAAGCAGCTTTCTCAGGCTTGCTCTATTTGGTGCTAACCAATGGAAGTTCACTGCTCAGTCCTGAGAATTCAGCTAGAATACAGAATTTCAGAAACAAGGAGAAAACTCACTCCTTCACAGAAGAGTAGACACTTCTTGCTTCGTAGTCAAGTTCTTTCTGATAAAGCAGTAAGCTGGGAATAATCGTGAAAGTATTGATCTCCGTCTGCTCTCCATTGTGGAAATTTGCATGTAAACTGTTTTCTGATAAACAAAGAAGTCTTTTAGGATGTTTGTGTGATCCCCTCAAAAGTCATGGCCAAAAGCTTTAAAATGCAACCTTTAATCTTGAAAATGCTGCTTTCTAACTGGTTGCCTTATTTGCTAATTTGTTGTCCTGGTAATAATATTTAAGTAGTATCTGTGATTTTTTTTTCCTGGAAAAATAAGCATTTTTAAGGTTTCATTTTATTTCTTGGTTGGCCAGAAAAACTTGATAGTCGTCTCTTTTCCCTTCATGCATACAGCACAAATAAATGGTATATTCCTTGTTCAAAGTTTGAGGAGTCTTAGTCACTTATCACACCCAAAGTCAGCTAACGGGTAAGAGACACAAAAGCATGAGACAAACTCATCTGCTAGAGAACAAGAGAAACTACTTTAAAAGACGTTTAAAAAGTTAAAAGCATGAAACAAACTCATCTGCTACAGAACAAGAGAGAGTAACTACTTTAAAAGACGTTTAAAAAGTTAAGTCCAAGCAGACATTAATTCAGAATTGTTTTTTCCTCTTCTTCCTAAACTAGAGAGGTCGGACCTTGGTTTAACTCAATTGGCCTCATTACCGTCTTGCTGCACTTCAATCCTTGTTATCGGGCACTCGTGTTCACAGGCAACTCTGCTCTGCTTCTTAGCCACAGACTGGAGTTCCAACCTCATTGACCCACTTAATACATGTATTAGATTGACACTCAGTAGCCGAATCTTTGTTATAATAGATAAATTATTATTCCCATTTTTGATAAAACCATCATTCTCAAGATTGGTTTCATACAAATAGGGCACATGTTTTTCTTCTTCAAACACAAAGCTCCAATTCCCCTAAGCTTTTCAGCTTGCTGTAATTCTACTTCTTGGCTTTGTTTTACCTTCAGCTGCCAGCATATTTTAAAAACCATGCAGACATACTGAAAAAACATCCAATGCAACTTAATGTAGGTGGATATGACTGGACTTTTTGCTGTGAAACTTGAGTCATGTTTGAGTAATGAAATAAACAAACTAAAACGCGGAGCAAGCACAAGAATCATCTCTTATTCAGTCTTTTTTTCTCCTTCTTCATTTTTCTTTTATGAGACGGAGTCTTGCTCTGTTGCCAGGCTGGAGTGCAGTGGCATGACCTCAGCTCACTGCAACCTCTGCCTCCTGGGTTCAAGTGATTCTCCTGCCTCAGCCTCCCGAGTAGCTGGGAATACTGCGCCACCATGACCAGCTAATTTTTGTGTTTTTAGTAGAGATGGGGTTTCACCATGTTGGTCAGGATGGTCTCAATCGAGACCTCGTGATCTGCCCGCCTCGTCCTAGCAAAGTGCCGGGATTACAGGAGTGAGCCACTGCACCCAGGCTTATTCAGTATCTTTTAAAAAATGTTTTCAGCCAAGTAAAAGAACGATTCACCTTCACAACTTGCTGGCTCTCCAAAGAATGACTGGCACCATCCCATTTTTTAAAAAGAGCTTTAAAAAAAGACTTTTGTGCTTGCCTTCCTAGAAAAGGGTAATTTTCCTCTTGATTCAATGTTTATTGTAGAAAATAAAAGTCAAAGAAAGAAATACAAATCATGTATAATTAAAAACAGTCTTTCAAAACACATTGAATTTGAGAGTGCTTTATTCCCTGTAATGTGCCATATAAACGCAAAGCAGGACTAAGAATCATCTTTGATAGCAGGTGGGTCTTTAATCTACTAAAAATCTTCCCAGGGTTTGTGTAGGTGTCTGGGGATGTTGCTACGTCCACAACTGTAGAAGCCAGCATAAGAAAACAAAAAACAAAAGCCACAGTGCTAAAAGTGAAGTACAGAAATCCTCGAATATAGTTGCCATCGAAATACCTAGGAGTTCCTCTCAGAAAGACCTTCCTATAGCTGCGATACCTACTAACAGACATTCACACCAAGTGGGGAACCAGCTGATGCCAAAAGCCCCTACGGACGGAGCAGCCCCTTCTTTCCACTGCTAGTTCTCACCATAAACAACTTTCACCTTTACATGAAAGTGAAATCTGTTTTTCTGTACTAATTACTCAAAATACATAAAATCCCTTGCTGCATGACAGACCTCCAGATATCTGAAGACAATCAGGACACAGCCACTTCCCTGCCCAAATTCTTCTGCAGGTTGAAACATCAAGGCTGAAGATATGGAAACTGGTGTCATTAAGTTAGCACCTACCTAGCCGGGATGAAACTTCAATCTGACTCAAACGTTTACTGCAACATTGGTGTGTGAAGATACAAAGTCACCTAGTCACTGCCCTTGAAGGATATAGAATTCAGTAAATTCAGTAGATACAATTAATCTTAGTTACCAAATGTGTGCCCACTATGTATTAGAAACTATTTATGGCTGACCTTGTTCCAGATAGAAGGAAAAAAGTTCCATGACTTTTCTTGCCAGAAATACGAGAAAATGCTTTTTTAACATAAGTATTTTTTAAAAGCATCAACACTTTATTAACGTTAGCATTGCTGCAAAGGCATCCTACCAATTAGGTAATTATATTGAGCTCAATGTATCCAAAGATAATCGGGTAAGTTGAGATCAATTTATCCAATTTGGCAATTCATCCAACATGACAGATGAAAGAGTTATATACCCAAGATGAATGATTCGTTTTTTAAAGAGTTAATAAAAATATCTAATTTCCAAAACAACCTATTTGTCAGACTGATGTATTTAAAATGTGTTACAGGAAAAATCTCACACAAATAATTGACCTGTACCTTAGATCTTAAATGTGCCTAAACCAAATTTACTGAGTAATTACAATATGCAGAGGAGTAACAAAACTATTTCAAGATTTTTCAGTGTAAGTATAGGTACGCATACCCGTATATATAATCACGAGTTTTAAAGCCTTCTTCCAAGCATATTTCACGTAAGATGAACAGTTACCCAAAAGAATTACATACATTTCAAAACATCTTTGGAGGTAAAAGGCACTTCAAACGTTAGCATCTTTTTCCTTACAATGCAACGGCGAGAAAATGCATGGGAATTCTTGATGTGCAAATATATATATATATATATATATATATCATTTTATCAATAGCAATGCTCTTTAATTTCAAACGTAAAAGTTTTAAAATGGCAATCCTAGTTTTAATACTCTTACAGGTTTCTGGAAATGCGTAATATGTTAAAGTATTACAGCCTGGTAGCTTGTATTTTGTATAAAACCAATTACTGCAACCTAAACTACAGAGTACGGTTATATTTTCTCTCTGGCTGCCTAATTTTCATTAGTGGACTAGATCGTACTGCTAAACATCAAAGCTTGAAATGAAACAATACAGGTCAGCATGAAAACCTAAGTTAGAGAAACTCACTCGCGGTAGCAGACGGCAGCCCAGGGGCCAAACCTGGAGCTCTGCTGCGTTTGTGCATTCTGCTCCGTTTCACGAATCACAGGCAAATCGTCAGAGTAAACTAAAGCCGCAACAAAGCTTCAGGAAGGGGCTGGCAGGTAGTGTACTTACGGAAAGGCTACCAAGACAGGAGGCGATACAACTTGTCAGGGAGGGTCTCTAAGGTCCCCCGGGTGGTAACATGCATTTAAAAAGGAGATGTGGATTCAAGTCGCCTCCTCCCCACAGCATCCCAGACAAAGCCGGGATAGGCCCCGGGGCGCTCCTGGTGCACCTGCAATGCGGATCCCTCGCCCTGCGATCCCACCCCGGGGCTGGCAGGAGCGCCCCGGGGCCGGCCTCTCCTCCTCCTTGCCACTGGCGTGGGCGCGCGCCGCGGCCCGTCCGCACCTTGGACTGGAGCCCGGGCCGGGGCGCCCCCTCCCCAGAAAGGGCCGGCGGACCCTGCGGGGACGGGCGCGGCCCGCGCCTCAGGAACCCTCTTCCCCTCATTCCGCCGTCCCCCGAGTTGCCTTCGCCCGGGGCCACCCCTGCCCTCGCGGAGCCAGCTCGGCTCCCAAGCCCCGGGGGTGGGGCGGGAGGACCCCGTCCCCCATCTCCCCGCGGGGAGGATTTTTAAAGTCTTTGCCACGAACTCCCGTCCCTGCCCGGACCCCCCGCCCCCGCCGGCGCTGCCAGGTGAGCGGGGCCGGACTCGGCACACCCCGGGCCCCGCCTCACCTGCGGGCGCCGCCGTCGCGTTCCTTCAGGCGGCTGCCCTCTTAGGCTTGGTCCTCCCGACGGGCGGCGGCGGGGGCTCGCGGCCCATGGGCTGGGCGGGGCGCGGCGGGCGGGGCTGCCTGGGCTCGGGCGCTGCCCGGGGCCGGGCCGCCGAGGGAGGTCAGTGGGCGCCGCCCGCCCGGCACATCTCGCCCGCTCCCACCCGAGCGCTCGCCGCGGTGCACCCTGGGAGTGGGGCCGGCGGCGAGGCCTGGCCGCGCTGACCCGACGGGTGAGGCGCCGACGCGGCGGCGGGTCTGTGTCTGCCGAGCTGGGCGGGGGCGGCGGGCAGATATTCACTTGGCGAGGCGGGGCGACGCCCCCTTCCGCCCGGCTGTGGCGGGGCAGGGGCGAGGGCCGAGGGGAAGGGAGGGGCGGGCCCGCGGGACGCAGGCGCACAGCTCAGGTGCGGCCGCACTGCGGTTGCCCTGGGTAACGCGGCCCGGGCGGGGGCGCGAGGAGGAGCGAGGGAGGCGAGCGGGAGCGCGCGCGCCGCGCGCGAGGAGTGGGGATGGCCGGGCCGGGGGGGGCGGGGGCGGGGGGGCGGGGGCGGAGGCGGGCAGTCGGGGCGCCGGCCGGGCGGCCGCGCATGCGTGCGGTGCCCGCTCCCCGTGGGCTCCCCGGCCTCGTGCGTGCGCACGCGCGCTGTCCCCCGGAGGCGTCTGGGTGTGCTGAGCGCGCGCGCGCGCGGCTCGGAGGCGCACCTGTGAGGTGTCCCTGAGGAGAGGGAGGTGGGTGCGCGGCGCCCGCGGCCTGGGGCGCTGAGTCCCTTCACTTGGAGTGAGTTCTCGGCGGCCGGGCTGCAGTCTTTCTTTCTTTCCCGGAGGGGGCTAGGGGCCGGGGGCCGGGGAGCGGGCTGGGGGTGGGAAGGAGGCGGAGTGGATTAAAGAAAAGAAAAACAACCCATCCCGGAGGATGGGCCTCGGGCCGGCCCGGCCCTTGGGGATGGCGGGGAAGGTCAGAGCGGCTCCGCGCAGCCGGGCGGGCCCCAGGCTGAGAAGCCGCCCCTCGGGCCTCGGGCGGTCGGCCGCGGGCCCGCAGTGCGGGGGAGCGGGGCCGGGGGGCGCAGATGGCGGCGGGCGCGAGCGAGGGCTGGGCAGCGGGCAGGGCGAGGCCCCGCGGGAGCCGGACTCCCGAGCCAGGCTCCATTGTTGTTGGAGCCGAGAAGGGGGAGCGCGGCCGCCCTCGTCGCCCGTGGAGCCGCGCCTTGGAGCCCTTCCAGGCGGGTCCCTGGAGAGGCGGTCATGGCCGCGCCAGGGGACCGGGGAGCCGGGCGGCTGCGGAGGAGCCGGCTGCATGGGGTGCTGTGTGTTTTTCAGGGCACCCTGCGTCCGGCAGAGGAGGCGAGCATCCCGCTCAGGTGATGAGGAACCCCTCGCGCACCCAGCGCAGAAGGCTGCTGCGGCCGGACGCCTCCATTGTTTGACCACAAGGGCCGGATTCTCACCCAGGTAAACTGGCTGCCGGCGCTGTCCGTTTCCCTCTCGACTCCCGCCTCCGCAGGCGTTCTCACCCCTTCCAGGACTCGACTGCAGTTTTCTCACTGTCCCCGGCTTCTCATGAACTCCGTATACCCCCCTCCCAGACATTTTCCCGTCCAGATCCATCTCTCCGCCACATCACCTCCCATTTCCCCCAGAACTCAGCTCCTTTGTGAAACCTTTCTTGCCGAACTCTAACAACTAAATCTCCCCGGGAGCCTGTTCGGAACTGTTCTGGTCGCTGGATTGCTTATGGGCTGTCTCACTGCAACAAAGGAGACCAGACGCTGAAAAAAGATTTCCGAGCTATTGCCTTCTTCAAGGAACGTTTTCTGATATTTACAATTTATTGTTTTCTCAAGATGGAACGTTTTTAGGCATTTTGTCTTCTTAGAGAGGGCCCCTATTTCCTTTATAGATGCATAGTTTTTTAAAGCAGGAAACTGACCTTGTTCAACCCACAGGTTAATTTAAAATTTAAAAATTAATTTTAAATTAGAGTAGTACATTTTATCTGTAAAAACAGCGTATCGCAGAGATGGCATTTTGTATTTTGACTATCAACCTCTGTCTCTAGGGATGCCGACTATTACGTGTGAGGTGTGTATCCTTCTAGATCTTTTGGGATACTTTTGCGTGTGTGCACCTAACATCGTTTTTGACTGCTTTAACAAGGACTGTTGTATACTAACTTTCAATTTTAGCATATAATGCTTCAATTTTTTTTTAACAACTGCTGCATCATGTTCCATAGTTTCAGTATACTGTGGTTTAGCTGTTTCCCAAATTGATAGTTTAAGTTTTAACTTTAAAACAGCTTTTTCGCTGGTCGTGGTTCTCTGATGAGATGACATTTTGGTGATAGGAGCACAGATCTACGCTAATTACCGAGATTTGGCATTTATGATGAAGTTCTCTTTTGGTTAAGAAATTTACATGTGGGAGCAGCCCTCCCTCCCCTATAGTAGTTCTGACTCTACCTCTTAGAAGTCGTGTGACCTTGGGGAGGACATTGAATGACACCAAACCTCAGTTTTCTTTTCTGTAAATGGCCTGCTCTGTCTACTCCATAGAGTTCAGTGATACAGTGCATATGGTTTGTAGAATGTAAAGTAGTATATAAGTATTGGTTTTATTAGCCTTTGTGATCCAAAAATTGTTTGCAATATCATGTATTTTTTTGACGAGATGTGTATATCACAGAGCACTAGAGATAGTCAACTTTGAATGCTTTTTAATTTGTGATTTTTTAAATTAATTTTTATCAAGTACTGACAATACATTAGACTTCGTAAACAGTATTTTGCAAAGCATTTTTTCCTAGAGCTTTCTTTTCTTCCTCCTCCTCTTCTTTAAAAAAGGGAAGGGAGGGAATGAGAGAGCGAGATAGGGTCTCTTTCTGTTGCCCAGGCTGGACTGTAGTGGCATGATTCTAGCCTCCCCAGTAGTTAGGAATGACTACAACCATGTGCCACCACACCTGGCTGATTTATTTTATTTTTGTAAAGACAGGGTCTTACTATCTTGCCCCAACTGGTCTCAAACCCTGGCCTCAAGCAGTCCTCCTAAAGTGTTGGGATTACAGGTGTGAGCCACTGTGCCCAGCCCCTAGTGCTTTCACATCTTAAAATATAAGGCATATAAATTAGTTGACTGTGAGTAAACATATTAGCAAACTGAATGCTAGACAATACTCTCACTATAATATTTAATCTTATTTCCTTAGAGTTGTAAGTTGTACATGTATTTTTCTGTGGCAGCAGCAGATTCAGATTAGTTTTTATATCCTTCAAGGAAAAGGGATTGTTACTAAATTTGCAGGCTCTATCAGAGTTTTAATATTGAGATTTAATATTTTAATCATTTAAATAATGATTGAATGATGTGATGGGTAACATTTTAAGATATACGAGATAGGTTTAGGGGCTTTGTATGTATTTTTCTTTCTTTCGGATATATATGAGTGCCTGCAGTGTGGCCAACAAAATCAACTTGTTCTTGTTCTCTTGAAGCTTATGATCCGTGAGGGGGAGGGGGTCGGAATTTAAACACAATCACAACTACACATATGATCACAAACTGTGGTATCTGCTGTGGAAGTTAAGCAGCACCTGCTATGAGGAAGTATAAAAAAGGGGAGACCATATTTTAGAGTGGAGAGAAGGGGCCTAGGAAAGGCTTTTCTGTATAAATAAGATTTAAGCTGAGATTTGAAGAGTGCGTAGGTGTTAGTGTGGAGGGAAGTGGGGGATAATTTTCCAGACAGAGGAACAGCATGTGGGAAGGCCTCAAAGGGGGGAAAAAGCTTTGCCCCTTCCAGGAACTGAGAGAATGAATGTGGATAGACTATGGAGGTGAAGGGAAAGAGTGGCTAGGCCATGGGCCAGATCAAGTAGGGTCTTGTAGGGCAGGTTAAAGTGGTTGTATTTTATCCTGAGTGAAGTGGGAAACCATGATACGGGTTGGGTTTTACAAAGAGGAGTGACATAATCAGATTTGTATCTTTAAACAGCCACTCTAGTCGCTGCATGCAAGATGTGGGGGCGTGTTGGGGGTGGAGAGTAGAAGTGGGGAGACCAAGTAGGCCATCTCAGAGGGCTGTCTGGAAGAGACATGAACTTTCCCTTGGAATTCACATTGACTTCACGTTACCAGCTACACGAAGGTCAAGTCAGTGTTTGATTTAAAAAAAAAAAAAATCCTGGCCAGACATGGTGGCTCACGTCTGTAATCCCAGCACTTTGGGAGGCCAAGGCAGGTGGATCACGAGGTCGGGAGATCGAGACCATCCTGGCTAACACGGTGAAACACCGTCTCTACTAAAAATACAAAAAATTAGCCAGGCATAGTGTCAGGTGGCTGTAGTCCCAGCTACTTGGGAGGCTGAGGCAGGAGAATGGCTGAAGCCGGGAGGCGGAGCTTGCAGTGAGCAGAGGTTGTGCCTCTGCACTCCAGCCTGGGTGACACAGCGAGACTCCCTCTTACAAAAAAAAAAAAAAAATCCTTGTTTCTAATTTTTTTAAAGTGAGGATAAATAAAAGTAGCAATAAAAAGGTACTTTGTATGCAAAAAGTACACAAAAATGTTTAACTAGTTGTCTACACTAAAAAGTATCAGCAAGTCTGTCCAGTGAACCGTCGATTCACATCCTATAACTTGTGTGTTGATCTTCATTATTTTCTTCATCAATTTATATGAGTTCTTTTTTTTTTTTTGAGACGGAGTCTTGCTCTGTCGCCCGGGCTGGAGTGCAGTGGCCGGATCTCAGCTCACTGCAAGCTCCGCCTCCCGGATTTACGCCGTTCTCCTGCCTCAGCCTCCTGAGTAGCTGGGACTACAGGCGCCCACCACCTCGCCTGGCTAGTTTTTTTTTTTTTTTTTTGTATTTTTTAGTAGAGACGGGGTTTCACTGTGTTAGCCAGGATGGTCTCCATCTCCTGACCTCATGATCCGCCCATCTCGGCCTCCCAAAGTGCTGGGATTACAGGCTTGAGCCACCGAGCCTGGCCGTGAGTTCTTTACATATTGAAAATACTAACTCTTAGCTTATTATTTGCCACAAATATTTTCCACTTTATGGTGTTATGAGAGTAAGAGATAAAGGGCCAGACGCCTACATGGCACTTAAATCTGTAAGTAGCTGCTGCTATTAGAAACAATAGAGAAAATAATAATTAAAAACTAGTGTACTAGACTACATAAAATTTAATTATTCTTTAGGGCACAGTTTGCAGAATGGTTATGATACATCCCCTGTATCATATATTTAGTGGCAAATAACACTGCCATTAAAAATGTTTACAAAGAAAATATATTAAAATGCTTATGGTAGTGTTAAGTGGAAGGAAATCAGGACACACAGTTGTATACATGATATGATTAAAACATCCAAAAAAAGTCCCAGGAGCCTTCCAGTAAAACCTATGAATGGCAGAAATATGTAGAAGAAATCAGGTGGAAATCTGAAGAATTGTGGACTAAATATACGGGGATGTATCATAACCATTCTGCAAACTGTGCCTGTAAATGTAATTCTACAATATACATATTTTGTGCAGAAAGCTTTTCTCTGTATTTAAAAATATTCTTTTGATGGTTCCTAGGCCATCAAGAAATGTAAATAATTTTAAGACTCTTGATACATATGGCCAATGTAACATAAGAGTGTGTCATTTTTACCACATCCTTTTAGGTACCAGGTAGTATATGTTTTTGTCTAAATTTAGACCTTTAATGAAATTGGTAAGAAACCGTAACATCTTCATTACAAAAGTAAATGCCCATTTTAAAAAAAACTGAAGCAATGCAAACACATGTGATATGAAAAACCAGTCTCCCCTAGGCTTTTCCCAAGAAGTAATCAGAATTAAATGTTTTCCATGCCAAGATTACATGTACCTGTATTACATGTATGTTGGAACATTTGATTAAACGAAGTATATTGTATCTGGGACATGATAACTACATGGCAAATAGACATGAGCACTGTTTTTTTGGTTAAAGCCGTATGAATAAATTTGGAAATGACACTGAAAATGATTGGGACCCATTGAAAACTTATGAGTAGGGTAAGAACAATCCATTTTGCATTTTAGAAAAGTTGTATTAGAGTAGATAATGGATTAGAGGGAAGCAAGACTGGAGGCTTTTGTAGAATTCCAGGGAAGATGACCGTGGCCCGAGTTAAGTTGAGACAATGCAGGTAGACAGTGGAGAGTTTCCAGAGGTATTTGGAAGAGAGTGGCTAGACCTTTGTGATGGCGGGGAGTCGATGATATCCAGGTTTCCGACTTGGGCAATTGAGGGGAGAGTGGACTCATTTACTGTAGTTGGGAATTGGCTATGGTTTGAATATTTGTCCCCTGCAAAACTCATGTTGAAACTTAATCCCCAATGTGACAGTGTTGAGAGGTGGGGTCTTTCAGAGGTTTGGCTCATAAGGGCAGAGCCATTCATAGATTAATGGGTTGTCATGGGAGGGTACCTGGAGGCTTTATAAAAAGAAGAGAGACTTGAGACATGTTAACATGCTCAGCCCCCTCTCATCGTGTGATGCCGTGTGCTGGCTCAGGGCTCTTTGGAAAGTCCCCACCAGCAGGAGGGCTGTCACCAGATGTGGCCCCTTGACCTGGGCTTTCTCAGCGTCCATAACTGTAAGAGATAAATTTCTTCATAAATTATCCATTTTCAGGTATTCTCTTGAAAGCAGTAGAAAACAGATTAAGACAGGAATGTGGTAGGCTTTGGTGAGGAAGTGACTGATTCAGTTTTGGATGTGCTTGAGTTTGAAGGTCTTACAGGATACATAGGTTCTTCATGAAGAGAATTTACAAAGAATAATTTTATAGTACACATACATGTTTTGCTCTAAGAATGACCAGGTACTTTACATAGCTATGGTATTAAAATCAATATTTCTACATGGAAAATTTTTCTTGCAATATAGTTGTATGTCTGTAAATTGGGGCATATCTGTCTAGATAGACTGGACAGTTGATATTTTTCACATAGAAATATTTGAGACTGCATGACCCTGACTTCAGGTAATACCATGTTTGTCTTTGGGGTTCATTGGGTAGACTCTGCCTCTCTGAGTGGGTGTTAGAGGTTCCTCTGGGCATTAGTGGTCCTTTTGTCAGTCATCCTGTTGTCAGAGTACACGTGACTTCTTGGAGTGATTTCATCTTGGTAAACTGGTCCCTTCCACATAGGGGCAGGCCAGGAAATAGACAGAGTGGTACCCTTTCATCCATGTGTGAGTGCCCACCTGACTGTTAGTAGTATGGCTGGAGCATGGGTACCTTGAAGGACAAGTGGGGAAAAGGTAGTGGAGAAAGTGCCTGCCAAGGTAACAGAAGACATTAGAGAGGAAGGGGGATGTCTTCATCAGAGGTTGGGGCCCAGTCGCTGGGAAGTTGGCGGCAGTCAATGTGGCTGTGCTCTTTGCCTTCATCTCCCCGGCTTCTTTTGCTCACTGTGTGTCTGCCCTATGCTTCGTGTGCCTGCTCTCCCCCTAGTCTCTTCTCTCTCGGGAGTAAGTAACACATGTGACCCCAGGGGGTCACTCTGGAAGACCATCCTGAAACTATAACTTCTGCCAGCTCACATCACAGGCCCAGTCTTTCCACTTCCCACTTCCCAATTCCAAATTCTCCAGAAAGACAATCTGATTGGCTTAGCTTGGATTCCACGCTCATCGTGTTGGTTTTACTGTTGCGGAGCTTACAGGAGCAGATTCACTAGAAGGGAGTGCAGATGAGGACACTCAGGAGAGACGTCCTGGAAGTTAGAAAGTTTCAAGAATGGACAGGAGCAGTAGTTTCAAATGGCCTAGAGATGTAATAAAGGGATCAGGAGTGAATCTTAGATTTAGCAAATTGAAGTCTTTCAGCTCAGGTTGAAAGTTGTGTCTGCTGGGCATGGTGGCACACGCCTATAATCCCAGCAGTTTGAGAGGCCAAGGCGGGAGGATGGCTTGAGGCCAGGAGTTGGAGACCAGCGTGGGCAACATGTCAAAACCCCATTTCTACCAAAAATACAAAAATTAGCCAGGCATGGTGGCACACACCTGTGGTTCCAGCTACTTAAGAGGCTGAGGTGGGAGCATCACTAGAAGGCAGGGCTGTAGTGAGTCATAATCACGCCGCTATACTCAAGCCTGGGTGACAGAGCGAGACCCTGTCTCAAAAAAGTAAAAAAAGAAAGTTGTGCTATAGCTAATCCATATGGGAGAGTCACAAGGTGGAACCAATGGCTATGGTTACTCATTTGTAAAGACAGTAGAAGAAGAGAATTTTTTTTTTTTTTTGAGATGGAGTCTCGCTCTGTCACCTGGGCTGGAGTGCAGTGGCCCGATCTCAGCTCATTGCAAGCTCCGCCTCCTGGGTTCACGCCATTCTCCTGCCTCAGCCTCCCGAGTAGCTGGGACTACAGACGCCTGCCACCTCGCCCGGCTAGTTTTTTGTATTTTTTAATAGAGACGGGGTTTCACCATGTTAGCCAGGATGGTCTCGATCTCCTGACCTCGTGATCCGCCCGTCTTGGCCTCCCAAAGTGCTGGGATTACAGGCTTGAGCCACCACGCCTGGCGAGAATTTTTTTTAATGCAATTTAATTTTGGAGATGTAGCAGAAGCATTCAAAATGTAATTAAAACATATAATTTGTATTGCTTTTTAACACTAAAACATTTCTACACCTTTATTCTAACTCTGGAATACACAGTGTCTCTTGTGTCACCTGATACATTATAAGAAATTCAGTAAAGCTATTCTAGAACTCATTTATTTTTCATGCCCCTGAAAGTTCATAAAATAATCATAGCTTTTTTCCATATCTTATTTTGCAGTGCGTTCTATGATACTGTGACAGAGCTTGTGAGGAAGTCTGTAGCCAGAGTGGACCCCTGTCCCAAAGATGATGAACTCTGCCACTTAGGTTAACAATACAGCAGTTCATAGAAATAATTGGAACCATTTTCCTTCTGCAGAGTAAATTCCGTATGTCCCTCTGGCTTTCAAAATCACTTTTGGATGTGTAGTTGAAATATGTTTAGGGTTGAGCCTGATGGGGGTTTAAGAATATTTCATTGATTCAAAGTACTCGGCGTTGGCTAGAAAACATGTCAAGTTTCTCAGTTAACCGATATTCAATAAATTACTTTTAATACTATTAATTTACATTGTGATAGGACTAGGACCTTGTGGTAAGCCTCCAGACTCACAGAATCAGAGAACCTGCACGAAGCATGCATTTTCATGATGCTTGGCAACTAGAGGTAGTAACCCATTGTGACATTGATTTCAAGTCCTAAGACCTTAGTGTGAAGAGCCAAGAAGGTTTCTGAGCAGGTGTTTGAGTGCCCTCTGGAGGCCTTGTGAACAGTTGAAACGTGGACTCCTAGCAAGAGCTTTCTTTCATAGCCAGAGTTGAGAACCAGAGGGCCAGATGGTTGAAACTGGTATGGATGTTAGGAGCAGAGGAGAGAGGAGATGGAACCCACGGGAATATACTAGTGTTCATAGGAGCTTGCCCCGCCAACTGAAAATACCAGGTTTATGCAGTGAGTGTAGAACATAGAGGCTGTAGGGTCACAGAAGGAGCCAAGGGAGTGTGGCCAGTAATGTCCAGATAAAGAATAAAAAGCGCCCTTTGATTGGCCAAGAGAAGGCCAACAGTGAGAGGAACCTCAGTGGTGTGGTATTGGATTGAGACATGAATGGGAAGTGAAGCAATAGAAATCCGGAAAAATCACTCTTTAAGAGGTCTGGATGGGGAAATGGAGGGTGGGGCCAGGGAGACAGGGCAGCTAGAGAAGGCCTAGGATTAAATGCTGTTTTTCCTTAAGGTTGGGGGAGACTTCTGCATTGTGTTTAAATGCTGAAGGGAAGAAACAAACACAGAAAGAAAACAGTTGAAAGGGGTGTGGGGGCCGGGGAGGAGGAGAGAGTTGGTTTCAAAGTTCTTTGCCCAGGAGATTTGTTGAGGGAAGCAGTTGCCTTTTTTGGGGACTTTGAGTTTATCAAAGTAGTGATTTTCAGTTTATCGTGGGATGATGGGAAAATAATTCTAGTAGGCAGTTGGAGATACAGGTAAGAAGAAAAGACTGATAAGAAACTGTGGGTATCATCATCATGGAAATGGTCATCACTGCAGTCAAGCAGGTAGTTGAGCTAAAAAATGGAGACAGGGCATACTGTATGGAGGACTCCTATATTTAGGCATAGGCATCAGAGATGGCAGACACACTCAGCAAAGCCAGAGGAAAAGTGAGAATGTGCAGGGAACTGGGAGCCGAGGAGACGGTAGACTAGGAGTCAGGATGAGGCAGGAGGAACAGCCCAAGATTTGACTTTGAGAGCAGTTTGTAGTGGGAGTTGGGGTGCAGAATGGTGTGTAGGAAGCGTACACAGAAGGTATTGTAGATGCTGTGGAGGAGCTCAGCGGTGAAAGTGAGAAGAGTGAATTGGTCTTAGTCAGGGGATGGCTCCAGAGAACACATGTCGCTTATCTGTGCCTATGAAATTAGAGCTGTAATCAACAGTGACTCTAGAAAGGATTATATTTGCTTTTTTGCTTTTAACACCGTCGTCTCAGAATATAAGATCTAAGTTTCGTGTAACTTTTGTGCCACTTCCTGCTCTTCTCAGATTGAAAATCTGACCAAAAGGAAGAAAATGTCTAGGTCTCTTCATGACATTTGAGGGAGTTCTTGCGGGAGAGAGTAAATGTGACTGATTTTTGATTTACTGTTCTGACACATGTCAAATGTTAAATCCTTTAGATCTGTGAGACCATTTGTTCTCATAAATGACATGTAAAAATACTTGGTAAAACTAGTAGTATGGCTAATAGAAATTATTTGGCTTCACTTATTTAAAATATTTCATTAAGAAAAGATAACAGATTCCTAATATCAGAAGTGGTCAAATAACTGTGTTGAAATCTGGGAGGTGGAATTTGACCTCTCACTTTAGACTGAGTGCCCAGTTTGAGTGGCCAGGTATACTGCTTAAGCATACACTTATCCAAGGGGTTGGAATGGCAGGTTCCAGGTTAGGCCCATACACGTCCACTGCTATGGGACTGGTGTGAAGACCTGTGAAGGCCTTAAGCCATTTTAACCTTTGGAGGCCTTTACTGTGGCATATCAAACATTAAATCACCCATGTCCCACATAAAATTAGCTTGTACAAAACCATGTGCGTTAAGCTTTGATTGGCTGTAGACATTTAACATTTATTAACTTTAATTTTGCAATTTTCTTTGCATGTTTTGCATCCAGTAATGTTTTTTTTCATATCTCAAACATTTACATAGGTCCTCGAGATGCTCATGAGCCTTAGGGACTGTGCCTATATGCCTAGAGATAAGACATCCCTGTTCTGCTGGGAAGTGGACATTGGGTATGTCTAGGCATGTCTGGCGGGGGCACGGGAGGGGGTGGACTTGCCCGGAATCTGTTTGTTTGTGGCACTGAGGCACCTCCTGGGAAAACTTCATCTTAAGGAGGAGTTGAAGGAAGTGTTTTAGTTAGGGATTTTTTGTTGGAAAGAACAGAGGTTCATTCAGACCACTTTCTGTACAAGGGGCTATATTAGAGGATGCATGTGGATCAGACCCGTGAGGAACTCAGGCTGTCCAGAGACAAGCCACAGTCTTCCCATGGACAGTGGGGTCTCTCACAGCGTCGCTCATTTCTTTGTGTCTTTCTCCTCTTGCTGCCATCTGGCTTGTTTTTCCCTCCCCTATATGTCTTCTAACCTTTTAGCTCCTCCTTGCTTATAGATTCTACTTCCTCATGACTTTGGTTTGCTGTAATCTCATGACCTCTGCAGTCATTTTGCGGATCATAACCTCTCAGCTTCATCTCTCACAGCTGATAACCTCATTCTCTCGGTATTGCTTAGATTCCTGAGAGAGGGGGAATCAGATTTTGTTTTGCTTTCATTGTTGTTCCAAGCCACATCATATGTCAGAATTAAGCTCTTGGGTCAGATATCTGCACTTGGTCTCAGAAGTGGTCATGTGGCCCATGGCTGCCTGGGCCTACCCTTAAAGCTGAAGCAGTTCCCATTAGTAGGATTTGTAGGCTAGCAGGCACCATGATTGGCATGTATAGTTCAGTAATGAAGAAACCTGACCCAATATCAAGACCATTTGAAATTCCTCCAAATGTATTCCAGCCCTTTAAAATATTACCCTGTTAACAGCTTTCATTCTAAGTTGAACCTTTATTCCCACAGAGAAACTAAAATAGCTAAATGTGTTTAAAGTATTTTCACTTTTCCATTTTCTTCCTGTTTTATTCAGTCTCTGACAGTGCAGGGCCACTCAGCATAGTCTACAGGACTCTATTTCTAATGTTAGTGATTTCTGCTGAAAATGATACAGCAACTTTGGATAGTTATTAGCAAGTTGGATCATTCTAACCACATTCCTTTCATGTAATCCTTTTCCCTAAAGCTCTGGGGAGCCATAGATGAATACTGTAATTCAGCACTGTCCCCAGATTGACAACAGCTAGAAAAACATGTAAATGTCTCATCCACATGTAGATACGGCAGCAGTATGAACCTAAGTTCCTTAATATATCATAACTCCCAAGGGAAAGTGAAGTTCCCCAAACTTAAAGCTAGATCTTGAGATCTATACCCAAACTTCTCTGAATAATTATATAGCAGAAGGGGGGAGGTAGTAGATGGAATAAATAAAATAATGATAATGATAGCTTTGTTGAACCCTTAAAATTTGCCAGGCAGTGTTTTAAGTACTTCTCATGGATTAATTGATTTAATCCTTAAATTACCTTATAAGATCAGGGGCTTTTATTATCTCCATTAACTCATTCTTAACCTCTTAGGTGAAGCTTCCATAGCAGGTATGCAGTAGGACCAGGACATGAACTCGCCCAGTCTGACTCCAGTTTGTGCTTCTTCAGCACCCTGAGAGACTGGAAAATCCGTGAAAAAACACTATTGATTGTTTACTCCCTGGCATTTTAGCCAGTCTGAGTCAGTTATCTTATACCTATGAACCTTAAACTCGTTTTGGATCAGGTTCCCATCAAGAGGCTAGTTGTGATACTGGGATACCTATATCTTGGAGGGAAGTTGTACAGAGTGCCTGGATTTTCCTTTCTGTGGTTTCTCTGATTTGCTCATCCCTTCTTTGGACCTCCATGCCTTGAATCCCATGTATTTCTATAAATCCCAGATGTAAATGGGTCTGTCCTATCTTCTGAGCTGGTACCCCACATTTATAGTAGCTAGTTTATGAAAACATTTTGTGATCCTAAATTCTCTATAAATAAACCCATTTTTCTCTCTGCATTTTTCCCATCCAGCAGGATCCTAAGGCCTTTGTAGCCCTTCAGCCACTGTGGGCCCTGCCTCTGCCTGTTCTTCTGGAATGTCTTGGGGGTTTTGATCCTGTCATTGTGGTAAGTTTTCCCTTTGTTTCACCATTTGTCCTGGATGGAGAATCCCCCTTGAGTATTTTAAGCCAAAGCTGTCTCTAGAATTTTTTCTGAGCATGTGCCCTTTGGGGCTTAATAAGGAAGCAGCTCTCCATGTCTCACACTCTTCCTGACCTCTCGTCTTTATCTGGCATTGAATTCCTCAGATCTTGGACCACCTTCCTTACTCTGAAGATATCAGAAACATTTTTGTCCATCTCCTCAGAATCTTCATTTTCTTATTTCCATGGGAACTATTGGTTATTAAAACTTTGTTTCACTTGTCCCATTTTCCTCTGCCATCTTGGAGGCCTTACATGGATTCTAGATCTCATGCCACTCTTTGTCTTCTTCTGTTGTTCCTATCCTCACCGAGCTATCAAAACTTTTTAATAGCTCGTTTGCTCTCTACATTTCTGGTGTTTTTTTCCCCAACGCCTGAAGAGTAGCTTTTTCCTTAAATATAAGTTCCTGAAAATCTTCTTACTTGAGGATTATGGTTTCACATCGATCTGTGCAGACTTGATTCTGAGTGTCATTGTGTTCCCAACACAACTATTTTTTTTCTTTGTTTTCTCTTTGGATTAGTTCTTTTTTAAAGATTTTTTTTCCTCCTCCTTTAGCTCAGCTCAAGAATACAAGATATATAGGACAGATATTTGTTTATCTTTATTTGGTCGTTGCTGAAATCCAGAATACTCCAGTTGAACATACAGTCTAGATCTCTGTGATTCACAGACATGATGAAATTGTATGTTATTTCCATGCATAGCTGGACAGCAAGAGAAAGGAAAGCCTTTGTCTTGATAGCTGCTGGCTTCTGGGGGAATGAGCTTCTTGTCATTTCTCCTGCTGCCAGAGGCTGGTTGCTCAGGCCCTGGGATTCTGCTTTCCCAGACTTCACTTTCCCATGCAACAAAGAGGATTGACTGTGGGAGGTAAAGGACATTTTGTTGGCCTCTGTCCTAGTGGGTCTAGTGACTGTGTGTCGTTAGAAGGCTAAGCCTATGTGGATGTGTGATATCTTTTCTTTTTCTTGGCTGTCTGTGGCTAGAGTGGAAAGGCTGGGGCTGCCCCTCAACAGAAAGGTCCTGACCACCTCTTCCTTTTCTCTCTTTTCCCATGTACTGGATTGGTTTCCAGGTGACTGACCTATTTAGAAGTGGGGGCAAGTGGACCCTGGCATATTGGCAAATGTTCTCTCTTCTCTGTCTCTTTCTGGCTGCATTCTCTCTTGTGCTGAGTTGGGTAACCTCAGCCAGTCTTTACTATGTGTGATAAGACCAAAGAGTCATGTCTAATACTATATGAATTCCTTTTCATACCCGTATGTGCTTTGGTCTCAGTTTAAGATTGCCACTAATGTAGGGAAAAGGAGTTCTCTCTGTGATCCAGCCTACGTTATGGAGTGCTGCATTGGGAATTGGATTCACAGGCCCAGCTAATAATAAAGTGTTGTGTACTTTCAGTTCAGTCCTGTGTACATTTCCTTCTAGGGTACCTAGAAGTTAGGGGTGTTTGCTGAGCCCATTGGCCAGATTTGGTATTAGCCATTAATAACCTACATTTTTTAGAGTAGCACTGGATCAGCCTCCAGTGCCAGTCCTACAAGATCAAAAGCCTGAAGGCCAGAGTTCTGCATCATTTGTTGTGACCATTCCCTGGCCCTTTCTGAGAGTGAAGTGGCAATAAATTTCTATCCATCCATGCAGATACTGAATTCTAATGACCAAATCCTATCTATTCTTAGGATTCTCATCATCTCTGTTGATTTTTGGCTGTAAGAGGTCACCTGCTCTTGCACTTTGTGCTTCCTGAGTGAGCCTACTCCAAAATCTCTCTCCCCTGCTTGCTTTGGTTTGCCAGACCATACATGTTATGAATTGTGACCCAGGTATAAAAATAGCCAGACTCTTGAGGTACTTGAGAATAGTCACATTCATGGAGTCAAAAAAGTAGAATGGTGATTACTGGGGCTGGGGGAGAGGGAAAAGGGGAGTTGTTGTTGAATGGGGACAGAGTTTGTGTTGCAAGTTGAAAAAGCTCTGAAGATCTGTTTCACAACAGTGTGTGTATATATGTAACACTGCTGAACTGTGCACTTAAAATAGTTAAGATGGTAGGTTTTATGTTATGTGTTTTTTACCACAGTTTTTAAAAATGTGTACAAATATAGTCAGAATTACAAATCCCTAACTTTCGACCCCCTAACTACTGTGGCAACTCCCACTGCCAGCATCATTGAGGGCAGTCTTGCTAATTACTCACTTTTCATTTTGCCTGTTCTTCAGGGCCCAACCTGTCTTCCTTCTTCTTTTAGTTGGCTAAACTGGGACTCCTGTGACCTTCAGGTGTTCCTTATGCCTATTCCTGAGGGTGGCTTGAGCTCTCCAGTCTGTTCTTCCTTTCTTCTGGGCCTGAGCATGAATTTTGTCTCTTTAGGTCTTACTACCACAGTGGAAAGAGGAAGCAAGTTTAGTAAACGAGCATTAGAGCTAATCTGAACTAAGCCTCTGTGCTTCCTTTTGTGTTCCTTCCCTTCAGCTAGTTCCTGCCTGACCTCAGAGCAGAAAGAATCCCCTGGCCGATTGTGAAAGGCTGGTCCCTTAAGGAAGACAAATCCAGTAGTCAGCCAAAGGGAAGGTTAGGGAAAATGTAGAATATGCAGGAAAGTGAGTTTTCTCATGTTCTGTTGTTCTTTCTGTACATTGACTCTCTAGGTGTCCTAATTGTATCCTGAGGAAATTGCATTGTTTTCTGTTACTTCATCAGTGTTCCTTGTTCCTGAGGAGGCGTGAGTGCAGGGTGAGAGTGAGCTCTCCATGACTCACAGGGACTTCTGTTTCACAGCTGGATAAACAGGCCGGTGAGAATCAGTGACTTCAGCCAGACAACTATTTAGTATTAGGTGAAGATTTTGACCTTAGGCCTTTTGGGCTGCAAGTCCAGTGTTCTACCCACCAAATTATTACGGTTCTTAGTGCATGTGTATGTTACACGTTTACTAGATAGATAAGATAAACTTAGGCCTTGTATGTGGGGTTCATGTAGGGGCTGTAACTGAAGCTAATCATTGTGTCCCATTACTCAGGTGTTTCTGTATATGGAGTTGAAGAGCAGAAAACAAAGTAGTGGAGTGCAAACCATGGGGAAATCTTGCTAAAGTAATATTTTTTAAAAAGCAGTCCTGTCACTAGAGGGTCAAGAAGGGAAAAGTTATGGGTAGGAACAGGGAGCAGCAGACACCTAGGAATAAAGGCAGGGCTTCACCTTGAATGGAGGAAGAACCCTAATTACAGGGAGATTAGATCATCAGGTGTTTGGAAGCCTCTGCCTGTGAAATGACATTCTCGGCAAATGAATGAATGTGTCATGTACTAATTAAAATAAAGGAAATAAGGAAACTAACATTCGTTTAGCCTCAGCTATGCTGTGGGCACTCTTGATAGGTACTTTCATGTTTATTATCTTCTTTAATTACCCCAGCAAAGTGTTGTAGACATTATTATCCATACATTTGCAGCTTGGTCAGATCAGCCACAGTCAGATAGAAGGTGGCAGAGCAGAGGCCTACACCCAGTGATGTCATTCCAGAGGTCATTTTGTGAGAGGACTTGGCTGAAGGAAAGCTACAGAATGGATGCCTGTGTCATCCTTGATCACCCTGATAACACATGCACTTAGCCTTCTCAGATTTTCTTCTCAGACTCAGGAGAAAACTTGGCGTCATTCCCTCAATAACTTCTGTTGCCCTTCTCTGGACCTAATTTCATAGTCTGTGGTAATTTCTTGTTAAAGAAAAATCAGACACAGCTTCTTTTGTCTTTTATCTTTTCTCCATTAGGAGTCGTTAGGCTAAGTCATGCAAAGACGAATTTCCGCAGGACAAAATGAAGCATGTCTTCCCTGTAGCTCTTTAAAACCCAGAGCCCAAATCATTAGCTATTGAACTTGTCTGTTGTGAGAGAAATCAGGGAACCTAGAACTTTGGTGTGTAGGGTATAAGGAAGTGTGGGGGGGCAGTAAGGAAAGAGGAGAAGGAGGCGAGGGTCCCAGACACCTGGGGAGCAAGTAGGAAAATGGTCTAAAGGTGGAGACGAGGTACTGGGAGTGTCTGGAAAGACTGTTGTCAGTTTCTCTACTAGTGCTCAGGAGTCAAGCTGAGTCACAGGCTTTTCTAGCCAGCTGGTGGCAGGGCTGTGCACAGGAAGGCATCAGAAGTGATGTAAAATCCTCTCTTTTCAATCTGGAGCGGATTTTAAAGTTTGCCCTCATTCTAGAAAGGAGAGGAGTATACCCTGGCTGATATCCTAAATTGGAGAATCCTGCTCAGAGTTAGAACTTCTTTTGACGAAACTCAAAAGTTGACTTCAGAACCCTTGGGGAAGTTGTCCCTATTATCACAGAGGCTGTGGTTACTAACAGCATGTTCAGGAAATGCTGGCTGCTACCTGAGCCACAGGTAAGGACACATTTGAATTCCTGTCAGGGCGTGTTTCCAAGATGCTGCATGAATGACAGCCAATAGGCAGAGACTAATGTTCTTTTGAGGAGTCCACTTTTAGAGGTCATTCCACTTTTCAGAAGTGCCTGTACTCCAGTGACTACAGCAGAATACATTGGTGCCTGAACTGGCAGGCCTTTGAGTCAACAGAACCTGGAATATCTTCTGAGGCTGGGCTTTGTATTGTGGAGGATTTGACCACCGAGATTTAGACCTGGGAATTACGGGTGTGCTTGGGCTACTCTGAGTGAAATTCTTCTCCTCTCAGTTTTGACCACCTCCAGCCTCTAGTAACTGAAGTCGGCCCGGAAAGACAAAGAAACTCAGGTTCACTTCTGTGAGTGATAAGCACACCTGAGAAAAAAGACCTGGCAGTTGGACCTTCCGAGGTGCTGTCAGCCAGAAGAGATGAAGTGTGAGAAGTTGAGTAGCTACAGGCCTTAGTGGCCACTTAAGAGGGTTTGACGAAGTCAGAGAAGGACACTCTTTCAGAGACTCTGAAAGCCCATTGCCAAGGAGAGAGGTCTAGGACCCTACAAGGTGGGGCTTCACTGTGACCTGTTATCATTGAGGTGGCCCAGGGTATATGCAGGCACTGCAATGGGGAAAAGAGCCCTGGCTTCTTCAAGAGTGGGGAATGTGAAGGGCCTCTTTGGGATATGCATCTACCCTGGGCAGCCAGAATCTTCAATTTCAGAACTATTGATGATGGTGGAAGCAAAATAGAAGGCATCTGACATTCCACAGTCCTAATCAGTGAGTTACCAGTGACTGCCATAATTAAGTAATTCTAAGGCAAATAGTTAAGCAAAGATTAAGTGAACGAGACCTCTGTAACTTGAGTAAGTCTTCCTATACCAACTTATATGTGTTTTAGACTGCACTTTTCTAAAGGTGTAGTGGAGGCTAATGAGGAGGTAGATACAGCATCTGCTGTGTTCCCACATACCTGAGGCTTATGGAGAGAGGTGGCCTTGAACAGAACAAATGCCCTCTTAACCTGGTTCCTTTGGCGATATGTATGTCCTGATACCTAAACAGCCTTTCCTTTTATTTATTTTTTGGGTGTGTGCCAAGGCCTGTGGAAAAAGGCTAAGCAGAGGTTCCCTTGGAGTTGTTTTATCTGCTGAGACTTGCCAAATTAGAATTTGATAGCTTTAATTTCTGGGACTTCCTGATCATTTTTGAGGAAGAGGAGTTCCTAACTAAGCTGGAGGGAACATACTTTCTCCACATGAATGGGGCACCCATGATGTCAGCGAGAACAGTGTCAGATAGATGCATGGCCCACCAGCCGGATACCAAGGTCTTGTAAGAATATCTTAGTGAATTGTGCCAGATGGAATACATTCTGAATCCTTCATAAAGCATCTCTTTGGGAGAGTTCTTTCTTGTAGTGTTTACCTCTCAGTCCTCTCATGTACAAAACGAGAATTATTTTGGAGGACTTTCAGGGGGTGTTTTTCTTATGTCTGGAAGAGGAATGTTTGATGATGAAAATTACTGACTACACGTAAGTGGTCATCTTACAGTTTGCATACTTTCAGTCTTCAAAAAAAGTGGGTTTAAGATGGATTCTCAACCCCTTTTTGTGTCTGGCCTTCCTTACACTTTAAAAACCATTTTTAAGGACTCCAGAGAACTTTTAAGTTTATGTGGATTGCAGGCTTTGATACTTATTATAATAGAAATGAAGACTAAAATTTTACGAAGATATTTATTTAAAAATTATAAACTCATTACATGCTAACATAAATGACATTTTTATGAAAAATAGCTATTTTCTGAAACAGAAAACATTTAGTAGGAAGAGTGGCAATATTTACATTTTGGCAACTCTTTAAATGTATGGAGTTTAAATAAAAGACATCTGCTTCTATATTCAGTCTCTTGCAATATGTTGTTTTGGTTGAAGTAGATGAAGAAATCCGGCCTTGCATAGATAATGTAGTTGGAAAGGGGATTTTAGTAGCCTTTTCAGATAATTGTGGCTTTATCTGTGATATGACACCAAAACTTGACAAGTGGTAGATGCTTACAGGTTAGTTGCAACGTGCAATCTGAAACTATAGTCATGAACTTTTCGTACTCTGGTATGTTAAAATCCATTGGTCTCTCTTACACTTTGAATAGAACTTTTACCCGTGATAACCACATGTTGGTCATTTGGAGCCTTCATGGAGCGCCTACCTAGATGAACATTAATCAACAGGAATTGTACTATAAATTGTGAGAACATGTTGAGAAGGAGGATCTAGATCAGTAGGTGCTTAGCTAGTTTATTGAGGAAGAGTTTCAGCTGAAACATAACCAGGGGGCAAGGAACATCTGTTACGGTAGAGGCGATGAAAATGTAGTATTTGCATACTCAGTAATCTGAGGAGGTTGAGATTACAAGCCCATTTTACAGACAAGAAGCTGTTGCTCATATAGTTCAGAGCGTGATCTGAGGGTGGTAGGGAGAGGTGTTGAGCATAGAGCTGTGGCCCATTGTGTGTTTCATCATGGTGTTGTGCATCTAAGCCCCATCCTCTGCTGGGGAGAGCTGTGAGTCAAGTGGGCTTAAAAAAAGTAGTTTACAGACAAAGAACATTTTCATATTAAGTGTGAGGCTCATCAGGCACTTGCCAAGAACCACATTTAGCCTCTGAGTCAGTGCTTCACAGACTTGTGTGACCTGGGGATCCTGCTGAAATGCAATTCTGATTTGGTAGGTCTAAGGTGGGGCTGAGGTTTTGCATGTCTGACAAGCTCCTAGGTGAGGCTGATAACGCTGCCTCGTGGCTCAGTTTTGGGAATCAAATTTCCAGAGCCAATTTTCTTTCCATTTGTTCCTTAATACATGATGTGAATGTTAATCCCAGTCACTCAGGCTTTGGAGAAGGAGAATAGAGGTGGGCGGAGATGGGTGGTAACTATCTAAAATTCTTTATCAGTTAAGGCTGCCTGGTAATCAACAGAAATGGACTCTGGCTAATTTAAGGTAGAAATGAATTGTAGAATGGAAGGGGACGTGGAGGAACCCAGTAGCGCTGGAGGGTCATAGTTGTAGGAACTGCTTAAATGTCTGTCCTGGGTGCTGTCACTAGCACATGTGAATGAACTCTAATTTTTAATGTCATCTTTGACTCTTCACAATTCAGAGAACCTGGAGAGGATGGCTGGCTGAACTGAGGTCTGTTTCTTACCCCCTGACCAGACCAGGCACTGTAGCGAGAGGGAAGATCTGGGGATTTTGGCCCTCACAAGGGAGGATAGAAGAGCACTCTTAATTTATCGGCCCATTATTGCTGCCTAGGGAGGGAGACGTAATCCCTGAACAGGAAGTTAGAGTGCAGTTAGGAAAGGGAAAGGAAAGCTCAGCAGGAAGGCTGACCTGTTGCCAGGCTCCTAAGCCATCCTTCAGTTAACAGTGCGTATTCCCTGTGCTTACCAGGTGGGTACACTGAAGAACGATAGTATGTATTGAGCTTAAGTACTATAATAAGTGTGCATTGTCTTACGTAATTTCAAAGCAACCTTAAGAGATACAAGTCTAGGTATTGAGGAAATGAGTCTTAGGGTTGAATAACTTGCTTGAGGTCACACTGTTAGTAAGTGGGAGAGCTGAAACTTGAATTACAAAGTGTTTCTGCTGCAGTGTAGTTTGTTGGCAGAAACTGCTGCTTCTTGGGGTAAAAGATTGCTTCAAGTGGGCTGAGTGTGAGCATGAGCGGTGGAAGTTAGGGAGAATGTGTATGGACACACGGAGCTGGAGGCGCATAGCAATTCAAGATTTTGGAGATAGAATGTTCTGTAAAACAAACTCAAATTTAGCTGTGTCTCTTAAGAGCTTCATGGCCTCAAGAAGGGCTTTACATCTCTTAGCTCTACGAAATTATGGCTTTGCCCGTGATGGGAAAGGATACTTTCACAGAATGGAAATTTAAGGTGCGAAACCCAAGGAGAGCAGGCAGGAATGGGGAAAAGTGTTCATCTGGAAATTAGACAGAATGGACAGAATGTCGTTGGGGGCGGGCTCTATAATTGATGGGTAGCTTTTGCAGCGGCCAATTAGATTGCAGGGCCCTGTCCTCATTGCCTGGCCATGGAGGGAACGAAGCTCATTCCTGCATTACCAGGACAAAGCCCACTTGTGTGTGATGGACTAAAGTAGGCTGGGTGCCCCATGTTATATGTATTATATACAAAATCCCCATTCACTATGGCTGGTCTAATTGTGAAGCCACTGCTCACCCCTGCCCCAGGCTGCCAGCCACAGAAGTATGTATGTGTCATTCACTTTTTTGGTGTCAGAGGTGAAGACTGTAGATACTGTTTGTGATTTTTTTGTTTCCTTAGGAGACAGAAGCAAAGAATAAAACTATTGGAAAGGAAGGGAAAAATAAAGATTTTTTCTATGAAATATCTCCTAATCTCTTAAGTAAAAATATTTAAGTGAAATATGCAACTTCTTTTTTTGGAAGTGATTAAAGGTGAAATCACTCCAGGTTTTTAGAGCTAAAAGGGCTTGGGTGAAGTGTGAAATAAACACCATTCCTTCACCATCACCAAACAATAAACAATGCCCCTTGTGTACATAGAGCCCAGATGGAGGTAAGGACTGTAATGGCAAAATGTCACTGAGAGCATGCCATATCCTTCTTGTAGTTTCCTTGGGCTGCTGTATCAAAGTACCACAAGCTGGGAGGCTTAAAACAATAGAAATATATTGTCTCACAGTTCTGGAGGCTGGAATTCTGGATTCAGGTGGCAGCAGGGCCATGCTCCCTCTGCAGGCTTTATGGGAGAATCCTTTGCCTCTTAGTCTTTGGCCTTCCTTGGCTTGTAGACATATCACTTCACTCTCTGCAGCCATCCCCATGTGGCCTTTTTCCGAGTCTGTGTGTGTGTGTCTGAATCTCCATCTCCTCTGTTTTATAAGGATACCAGGCATTGGATTTAGGGCTCACACTAACGTTATGATGTCATCTTAATTACATCTGCAAAGACCCTGTTTGCAAATAAGGTCACACCCTGAGGTTCTGGGTGGATATGAATTTTGGGGAGACACTATTTAACCCAGTATACTTTTTGCCTTTCTTCCTCAGAGCTCCAGCTAATCCAGATGCAACATTGATGAATTAGTGCTGGAATGAGTATCAGCACTTGGTACTGCAATTAGAACACTGGGATTTGGCTGTTGATTTATTTTTTTGGCTACACTGGGAGGGAGGCTCAGAGACAGTGTTGGTGTCTGAAGGAAAAAACACGTGTTAAGTGAAGTGAGGACTTCAAATGAAATCATACAGTTTTGGGAAACTGCATTGGACAGCGAATGCTGGAGCCAAGGAGTGTTCCCTGTTCCAGAACGGGGGGTAACATTTGCAGGAGGGCTCCTAAGGTCAGAAGTTCCTCCTAGAAGTGCAGGGTGTATCGGCTATCTCAGGAGCTGATTTCCTGTGCAACCTTTGTTTTCTAATACCCCACAGGAGCCTTTCTTATACTTTATCCCTTTGTATGTTTATGGATCGGGTCCTTCCCAGTCCTTGGCACCTGTGACACTCTCCACAGGCTTCCAACTTTAAATGCCTTCTGTTTTTCTTAAAAGATAGAGTCCTGAGCTTACAGGACTTCATAGGAAGACCTTTAAGTCTCTGTTGGTCTTTATAGGTGGACTACTATCTCCTGGGTGTCTTGTAACTATAATGCTTATATTTTTTCAAAAATAAATCCTACAGAGTTGCCTTGGTCACTCCAGATAAGAGTTTCTGTGGCTGAAAGACCCTGCTGTATGACTCCTGTTTCTGCCTGCTGGACTCCACTTTCTGGGGCTTGGCATCTGATGACCTCTGTATACATGCTATGCCCTGCTTTTCTTTATGTGGCCACTTCACTTTGTCCTTTGGGTTTCAGCTTAAAAGTAGAGTCAACTAGAAATCTTCATTGCCATGCTGAGACTACTTAGGATGCCCCTGGCTCATCAGCTGTAATGCCTCTGTCAAATCTCCGCTCACATGTGCTGGAACCGTCGCCTTCCCCTCCTCAAATGTAAACCACATAAGTGCAGAGGCCATGTCTGTTTTGTTCATCAGATCCTCCGGAGCCTAAGCCCAACAGATGCTAGATGCTAAATAAATGTGGAACGTGTGCCTGTGTGCTTGCAGCTCTGACCCTATGCCTCAGAGGTCAGCTTCCAGACTGTTGTCTCAATAACAGCTCTCTTCCAGGTCTGTGTCAGGGTGGGTTGGCTTCTCTGTGTCACTTATCTGTGTCAAATAATCAACATGTGTTAGAGGACTAAGGATATAGGGATCTTTCTATAAAACCTTTCCCATTAATTAAGGGGCCAAGAAGTTAATGTGGATCCTTTATATTTTACGATTACCGGCCTAGTGCATCGTCTCCTGAGCCAAGGCCCTTTGATTATCTTTCTTAGAGAATCTTACCCAGCCCCCATGACACAATTGCCTGCTGTATGCGTGTGGGGAAGATGAATCACATGGTCATCTCTACTCATCGCAGTTGGTGGTGGTTATTTTTGGTAGGGAGTGGAGGCCGACATGTCATCTTCTCAGTTCTTTTTCACTTTTATCTTTCCCAGAAAGTGTGTCCTTATGCCTTTGAGTGGCAAAATTATATACCACACATTCTGATAGCTCTGGTTCTGGGTAGGAAATTAATTTGATCTCTGTTGAAATTGATTTTACTGTCAGAGTCTGCTATTGCAGAGGGGGATTATGTACAGTTAGTGCTTCATAGGAAGACCTGTACTCATAATACTCCTGAAAGATCTGTGATACTTATAGGTTTCTTAAAATCAGAACAGTTGTCTCAAAAATAAGAAAAGAGGTAATTTTCCCTTGACTTTTATGACAAAGTAATTGTATAGTTATTTAAAAATGACTTTAGATTTTTCTGAGCCAGCAGTCCAAATTTTAGATAATGTATTCAAGATTAAAAAAAAAGAAAAGCTCAGTCCAGACATCCAGAGAGAAGTGGTGTTGGGCTGAATCTTAAGTAGGACATGGACACTTCTTCCATTTGTAAAAGGAAGAAAGGGCTAGAGTTGGGTAGCACATGTACAATGAGAGTTTGACTGGAATTGGAGGGAGTTCTCTGATGCGTTCTGCCTTCTCTGTGTGGCATTTGGTTTCAAGAGCAGAGCTAGCTGCAGGTCAGACATAGATTGAACATGGCGAAGGGGGCAGTAGCCACATAGCAACTTGGGGTGAGGTCACACAAGCGTTCCTGAGGCTTGGAAGACCCAGCTGAGGGTATCACTGTGAAGACCTTGGTGGTCTATGATTCTGTCAGCATGTGAAGGTAGAGATTTGGATTGGGATAGGGGACGATTTCCTTTAGAGGGAAGGCCCATTTGTCCTTTGGTGATTCTCATTTGGCAAAAACTCAGCTTTGCAGAAACTTAGCTATCTGCCTTCCCCATGCAGTCCCTGAGGAACTAAGCCCTGGGCCAAATCCATGCCCACCCTCAGTGCTGCTGGCAGTCCCCCTACGTTTCGCAGTTCACGCCATTCTCCTGCCCTCCAGACAACCATCTCACACCACCTCAAACCACCATACCTGTTCTCCTCAAACCTCCAGGCTCCCCATTGCCCTCTTCTCAGCAGATGGCCTTGCTTCCTGCTTCCCAGCAGCCAGGGACTCTCAGTTTCTACTTAAACACACACACCACTTCCTGCCTTCACCTGTTCACGGCGGCGTGTCTTTCCCCTCTCCAGGGCTCATTCCTCTCATGGAGCTTTGGATCCCGTCTCCATTGGCCCTTTCTGTTATTTCTTTTCTCTCCCATAGTTTCAGTCTTTCCCTTTCATTGGAATTCCTCTCATTTTTATTTCTTCCCTGAACTCTTCCTTGAAGTCTAACATGCAGATTATAAATAGGGCTACAGTGTGATGAATTTTCACAGCTGTGAGATGAGCACACCTGTGTGCACCAATGCCCAGATAAAGACAGCACATGACAACGATCCCTAGAAATTCCCTCATGCATCTTTCCAGTCATTAGCCCCTCTGTCTCCTCTGTTGTGTAACAGCATCAATTGATTTGCTTGTTTTTCAACTTTATGTAAGCAGAATCATTCAGTATGTGCTCTTCTACTTGGCTTCTTTCAAACTGAGTCATTAAATGTTGGTCTCCCGTAGCTTAGTCCCAGGGCCCTCTTCCCTTTTCACCCTTTCTTGGTAGGCAGTCTTATTCCCTCCCCCTGTTTAAGTTACCATCTAAATGTTAATGGCTCACACATGTATACCTTATAAAGTCCTGATTTCTTATCTCAGTGTCGGTTCCATCCGTCCAGCTGGTGTCCTTGACATCCACTTTCGGATATCACGAGCATGTCCAAAATGGAAGTCACAGTCTTTGTCCGCAAACCTTGGTCTTTCTAGAGTTTTCTGTCTTACTGAACAGCTCCGTCTTTATCCAGTTATTCAAGTAAAAGACCTGGCAGTCATCCTTGGCATTTCCTTGTCCCTCACCCATTGTATTGAAACTGTCACCAAGTCTGATGGATTTTTCTCTCATCATCATTGTTTTAGTCCAGATTTTGATCATTGTTTCCAACCCAAATGACTACGATGATCCCCTACCATGTTTACCCCCAGATGCTCTCGCTTTCTACCCATCCATTAATTTCTGTATTTTAGCTACAGTTTTCTATTTAAAATGGAAATCTGATATTACTACCAAATTTTAAGACAAAAGCTAACCACTGTGGAGGCTTCCACTGCTTTGAAGATAAAGATCGTGATGCCTAACTTCTCCCCTCTCGTCTGGCACTGAGCGTCTCCAGCCCAACTGGCCCTGTTCTGTCCCATGCTTGCCTCCTGCCCCTCACCATGGTCCTCCATGCATGCCTTTCCCTCAGGTCATGTATCTTCTCTTTACCCTGCAGAGGCCTCCTCTAGATCTGAGCTCAGCCATCAGTTCAAAGTGGTCTCCCCTGACCTCTGACCCCTGACCAGGTCAACCTCACTTCCAGCCCATTCCGAGGTGCTCAGAGCACTGTGCAGGGCTGTTTTGGAGCATTTCATACAGATTTATTTGACATTTTCTTGTGGACACCTTTGATGAACGTTGTCTCCCCATTAGACTGTGGCTTGCACTCGAGAAGGGACTGGCTATGATTCTGCACTGCTGAAGGCACAGAGGCTGACATAGGTTAGACACTCAGTAAACATTTGGTGCTTGAATGACTGGAAGACAGAGAGATGTAGGAGTTTCAGAGATTCACAGATTGATAAATTCTCTGGAGTTTCTGCTGATCAAGGAACTTGCATTCAAGAGAGCAGGGAGAAGAGCACAACAAAGGAAGCATGTGCCGAAATGAGCACAATAATTCCAGGCAGTAAGTGGTAATGTTCCGTACAAAAATTAAGCGGAAAGAGGTGATCAGAAAGGTGTGAGGCCAGAGAGGTAAGTCAGCTGAAACTGACAAGCCCAGGAGCTGCTTTCTGGGAAGATAGCGCATGTGCTGAGGCCTGAGTGTTGAGCAGATGCCAGCTCCCTGAGGACCAGGAAGAAGCTGGGCAGGGGGCTCATGTGAAGGTACTGAAGGCACATGAGGCTGGCAAGCTTGAAGACGAGAAAGAAGATGAGGGAGGCTGGTGTGTGGTTTGCAGAGAGTGCGGGAGGTGAGGTTGGAAAGAGGCGGTGGCTGGGCCACCTCCAGCTTGTGAGCCAGTGAGAGGATGTGTGTTCTAAAGAGCAATGGAAGGATTAAGCAGGGCAGTGACGTTCTCTAACTTATGTTTTTAAAAGATGAGGGTGACTACTGGTAGAAGTCCAGTTGAGGAGGAGCAAGAATGAAAGCCAGAGAGACCCATGGTTGAGAGGCTGTTGAAATAGTGCAGGCAGGAGGTGACCGTGGCCTGCACAGGGTGGAGCTTGTAGTGGCCTTGGAGAGATGTGAGGGCAGGGCTGGGTTATGTTGTGGAGAGGAGGTAGAGTGTGCGGTGATTTGCATTGGTGGTGCTGGAGGAAAGCAGAATTAAGGACAATGCATCTGGATGGATATTGGTGCACTTGACACAGATGGAGAAGAGTGAGGAAGGAACAGTTTGAGGGGAAATTTGGTTTGGAGATGTGGTTGTAGTGCTTTTCAGCAGAGGTTATGGAGCAGTCCAGGGCTGGAGATAAAACCGGGAGCCAACATCAAGAGAGTATTTTAGATCACATGACTGGTGAGATTACTTAGAGGGTATAGATTCAGAAAAGAAGTAGTCCCAAGCAGGAACCGTGAAGCACCCCAGGATTTAGAAAAGTTGAACAGAAGAGAGGTCAGCAGTGAAAGAAACAAGGAGTGGCTAGTGAGGGGCAGGGATGGGCCAGCTAAGAAAGCAGGTGTTTCCAGCCCTGTCTTGGGGCCCTGTCCTGACGGAGGCAGGACATGTTGGGAAAGAAACATGTTTTCTGTGGCATGTTGGGAAAGAAACCTGCCTGTAGGGGCAGGGGACAGCATGAGGATAGCAGGGGTGGGGCTGTGAGATCCAAAACAATTTTAAGGAGGAAGATACAGAACATGTTTGTGTGAGAATGGACCTATAGCTAGGATGGAATTGACAGTGGCAGTGAGAGGGAATACTTACAGGGTTCCATTTGGAGAAGGCCCAGGAAGTGTACTCATGGGCACAAGTGGAAGGGCTGGTCTTTCCCAGCAGCAGCGCACCCCCTGTTGGAGTAGAAGGTGTGAATACAGGTGGCCTAGTGGATTTGCAGTGGGAAAATGAAGGGCTTGCCATCTAATTGCTTCTTTTTTTTGAGACAGAGTCTCGCTCTGTCGCCCAGGCCGGAGTGCAGTGGCATGATCTCGGCTCATTGCAACCTCTGCCTCCCGGGTTCACGTGATTCTTCTGCCTTAGCCTCTAGAGTAGCTGGGATTACAGGCCCATGCCACCATGCCCGGCTACTTTTTCTATTTTTAGTAGCAATGGGGTTTCACCATGTTGGTCAGGCTGGTCTCGAACACCTGACGTCGTGATCCACCTGCCTTGGCCTCCCAAAGTGACGGGATTACAGGTGTGAGCCACTGCGCCCAGCCTGCTTCTGTTGTCTTCTTAATCAGAAGCAGGCTCTTGGCAGGTTATCAGCCACGAGTGAGGGAGTCAGAGGGAAGATGGGAGATTTGAGGAGAAAAGGAAATGAGGAAATAGCAATTTAAAGTATTGGGAAAATGTGTGTACTGAAGACTTTTGGAAGAATTTAGGGCCACTCCAGTGCCCATTTGAAATGTATGGTCATGAGTTAAATAAACCTGGCATTATTCAGCCACTTGGGTGCCTGCATGGATAGGTGGAGAGTTGGGTTTGAATAAGGTGCGGTGTCACTGAGAGTAGGTGGGGCCAGAGAGTTCTGGTGAGCACAGAGAGAAGCTACCGACAACAGACAGGGAACAAAGGGTCAGGCCACTGGGTGCAAGTCTACTGCATGAAGTTCCTGGAGCCAGTTAGCTGGAAGGGGAGGGAGCACCCAGTGTCCAAGAATGGGTTGCTCAACACAGATTTGGGAGGGAGCATAGTTTCTGGGGGTGATAGAGCTAGAGTGTGGCCATGGAAACAGTAATGATGACAGAAGAGAGAGGTGAACCTGGGTGGAGGGAGGGCATAAGGAACCCAAGTCAGCATTGGAAGCCAGGAAGTAAAGACAAAGGACAAAGACTGAAAGAGGACTGGAGGTCCTGAGGGAGCAAAGAAAAGGTAACATAGGATTAACAGAGCAGAAAGCTGGAATAGGATGTTTTGGTTAAAGGCTAGAGTTTCACTCAAGATGGACAGATTCCTTACAGACTTCTGAGTGAAAACCATTGAGCCATATAATGATATGGCTGGACTTGCATAGGTTAGTGTTGTCCGTGGAGGTGGAGGCAGTGTTTATTTAGCTCTGTAATTTAGAACACCGTTGTATTCTTTCTGACGGCTTCAGATTGTCATACAGGGATTTTCTTTTCTTTTCTTTTTTTTTTTTGAGGCGAAGTCTTGCTCTGTCACCCGGGCTGGAGTGCGGTGGCTGGATCTCAGCTCACTGCAAGCTCCGCCTCCCGGGTTTACGCCATTCTCCTGCCTCAGCCTCCAGAGTAGCTGGGACTACAGGCGCCCGCCACCTCGCCCGGCTAGTTTTTTGTATTTTTAGTAGAGACAGGGTTTCACCGTGTTAGCCAGGATGGTCTTGATCTCCTGACCTCGTGATCTGCCCGTCTCGGCCTCCCAAAGTGCTGGGATTACAGGCTTGAGCCACCGCGCCCGGCCCTCATACAGGGATTTTCTAAGCCAGGGGTCCCCAACCACTGGGCCACGAATGGCTGCCGGTCCATGGTCTGTTAGGAACCAAGGCCACACAGCATGAGGTGAGTGGTGGGCAAGCCAGTGAAGCTTCATCTATTTATAGCCACTCCCCATCGCTTGTGTTACCTCCTGAGCTCCACCTCCTGTCAGATCAGCGGAGGCATTAGATTCTCATAGGAGCGTGAACCCTGTTGTAAACTGTGCATGTGAGGGATCTAGGTTGCCCGCTCCTTATGCGAATTTAGTGCCTGATGATCTGTTACTGTCTCCCAACACCTCCAGATGGGACCACCTAGTTGCAGGAAAACAAGCTCAGGCTCCCACTGATTCTACATGATGGTAAGTTGTATAATTATTTCATTATATATTGCGATGTAATAATAGTAGAAATAAAGTGCACAATTTAAGCATAATGCACTTGATTCGTCCCAAAACCATCATCCCTGCCCCCAGTCTGTGGAAAAATGGTCTTCCACAAAACTGGTCCTTGCTGCCAAAAAGGTTGGGGACCACTGTTCTAAGCAAAGGCTTACTGGCTTACATTTTATTATGGAAAATTTCAAATGAACTCAAAAGTAAAAAAAAAACAAAACGTACTCCTATGGGCCTGTCACCACAGGGGTTGAACCCAGGTTCATAAACCGTGAGCTTTTTGCTGTTCTTATTTTGTCCACCCTCTCTACTTCTTTGTTCACACAAGAAGCCAGTTTATTACTTGAGTTGGGTTTTGTTGAATGACCACAAGTCACATACTGGGTGCTGGCAGTCCTACGTTAACATGCAGTCAGCATTTTTGAAAATGATGTAAATATATAATACAGTTGTCTATCTTTTAGTTTCCAAAGTTTGTTACTTCACCTTTTGATTGATTGATAATTTATAAAATGTGTGTGTGTGTGTGTGTGTGAGAGAGAGAGAGAGAGAGAAAGACACAGATAGTCCAGCATGTCTGTATTATCCTCATTATATAAAAAGAAAACAGATGCAAAGTAGTGTTAGGTGATATGTTGGCCTGAAGTTCCAAGATTAAGTGGGAATACATTTTAAACTTCCCTCTTTCCTGTTCTCTTGTCTTGGTTGAACTTCATTCATACAGCATCTGCCCTCCGTCTCACATCTCCCATCTTTCTAAAGGCATCACTGGCCCATCCCCACAACAAGCTATCTCCATGCCAGCCCCAAGTGCTCGCAAGACATTATCCTGTACCTCCCTGCCACTGGGCACTGCACCAGTGTGCCCTTCTGCACACCTCTTTCTTTACCAGTCTGGCAGTGGGATGTTAGTTGCTGGGTGGCGCTATTCTCTTCCTCAGTTGGTGGTGACAGCTGGGTCCCTGTGCCTCTGTAGTTCTTGCATGGAGGTCATAGCCTCAAGCAGAGCAGCACAGATGAGGCACTTGGCCTTCTGCTCAGTAGTCGGCATCTGCTGGCTGAACACTGTGGACATAGTCTGATGTCAAGGCTGAGTGGCTGCTAATTCCTTTAGGAGTGTAACTGGATTTTTCTCTCCTGCCCAATCAAGGTGATTAGTCTTTATTTCATATCCAGCCTGTGTTGAATATAATCCAGTTCAGAGTCCACTTTGTGGAACATCAGCTGTAGCTCACCAACCTCTACCTCCACATAAATAGTTGGCGTTCCTCTGATGCTCTGATCACCCCATTAGGGCTGCTGCGGCCGACTCCTGCAGCCTCGGCCCTATGCTGGAGTGGTAGTCTCCCTTACATGCAGCGGGTTTGCGTCTTCTGCCACTAGAGTGAGGAACTTTTGGTCTGAGCAACCCTCAAGGGAAACCAACTTCATTCTCCCAGCCTGTTAGTCCTGTACCTCCGTCTTCAGGTTCCCCTTTCTTATGCCGTGGCCCAGAGCATGTATTCTCTCAGGATACGGTTTCCTTGTATTTAAGACTCAGTTTTTGACTTTCTTGAATCTCAGCATCAGTTCTTTATAAGCTAGTTGCCCTCAGTTTTAATTGTACTGAGATATTAGTACTGATTCAGTATTCTGTGGTATCACAAACTACAGGGAGAGAGGAAAGGCTCCTTTTCATGGAAGGTGAGGATTTGAGATAGATGGGCTAAATTTTAAGCTTTCGTTTTCTCGGTTTTCAGCTGCACTGTGATTTTGCTGTTTGAGTTCTCCTCCAGTGTGGGTCGAGTGCACAGAATGCTGGGGGCATTCCTGAGCTCGCAGGTGCAGGCTCTGTTTGTCCTTGGCAGTGACAGGCTTCCCCCTCAGGTCGGAAAGAGAGGCTTGCAGTCATATGGCATGTCCTCTTGAAACCCCCGGTAGGACGTTGATTATGAGACATAAGGGGGAGTCTGGAGTGAGAGACAGCCTTGGGAACGTGGTGCATTCAGGATCTGTGACCTCTGTGGGGTTCCATAACCTGTATCTGCCTCTGGATTTACAGTCGCCTCTATCTGTGTGGAAGACTTGGGCAGGGGCTGTGATACGCGAGTCTGTACTGGAGATCCTTTCTGTGTGTTGGCCTTTCTGTTCTTTGGTTGGTCACATGGAAAATTTGCCGGAGTTTCTTTTATCTTTCTTTTTCCTACAAAATGCAGCTTACCCCTCTCATCCCCTCACTGTACAGTGAGACTTATAGACAGGTCCAAGGATTTTATCTGGAAGGAATGGCAGTGTCTGATTCCTGAAGAAGAACTCCAATGGGAGGTCATATCAGACTCCCCTGTCAGGGACCTTGGTGTTGAACTATTGCCTTTCTGAGCAGAGTTGGACTCTACTGAGGCTAGGCTGGAGGAATGCTCTAACTGTGGCAGCTTGATTCCTGGAGGGGGTGCTGGAAGACACCCCTGCTGGGGTTAGCTTGCGAGGGAAAGAGCAGAGCACAGTGCTGCTTCCTTTGTCCTCTGCTCATCCCTGCCGCCACTGCCTTGTCCTGCTGTCCAGAGACCTCTTCCTGTGCGCATTCTCCTGTGCTCAGGATTGACTGGGGAAATGAGGGCTGTTTCGGGGATTATATTGATTTCAGTCACAGTTGCCCCTCTATGCGGTGGTCCTGGGATTAGTTGGCCATTGCCAGAAGAGCAGGAAAGGAATATCTTCTCAGCATTCACACATTTTTTTTAAATCATGAAGATTTCAACCATACATAATATTTTGCAACAGAATATTTTAGAGTAGAATATTTTATTCATTTATCTCTCACCTAGATTCAATGGTTACAATGATTTTACCACATTTACTTTGTCTGCTCTTTTTTACTCCCCCCCCCCCCTTTTTTTTTTTGGTTTGCTGAAGCATTTTAAGTCACACATATCAGATGACATGTCCTATCAATCCTGTTCTTCACTGTGCATCCCTAAGGCTGTAGACATTGGTTTACATAGCTACAATGACATGATCACATAGTTAACAGCACACAGTGTAATCTCATACCCCTAATCACATTTCCTTGACTGTCCCCTTTTAGCAGCTGGTTTGCTTCAGATTCCAAAGAAGGTCCTCCGATTATATCTGATTGTTATGTCTCAAGTCTCTTTCATTTAGAGCACCTCCTCCCTCCTTACCATCTTTTTTTTTCCCCCATGTCCTTATTGCAAAAAAAAAAAGGGGGGGGGGCAGTTGTCCTGTAGAGTGGCTCACCTGTTGATGTTTTGCTACTTGTTTCCTAGTAGTTCCTCTGTCCCTGCAGTTCTTTCCATTAAAAATTAGCTCCAGAGGCTTAATTAGGTTTTGCTTCAGTCTTTTGGCAAGAATGTCTTCAGGGGGTGCTGGGTGCTTCCCATTGCACCACAGCAGGAGGCACACGTGTCTGGTTGTTCCTCTTTGAGTCATGCTAAGATCGATCGATTCCTGGCTTCAGGTGGTGACAACCTGATTCTGGCAATGCCAAGTCCCGGATCAGCCTTCCAGCCCGTTTTTTCACCCATTGCTTATCATAGTCTGAATCAGGTGTTTGATGAGGAGTATGCACATATTAGCTGGTTGTTTCTTTGTCTTGAAAGAGAGTTCATACAGGAAATAGGATAGATGCTTCTCTCCTTTTAATTACCAATTTTCAGGGTAAGAAGTTGGGCCCCTAGTTAATTCCAATTTTGTTTCAGTGCCTTGGGTCTCTCTCTCTCTCTCAAACAGAGTCTAGCCAGGGCCTCTCCATCTCTCTGCCTGCCTGTCTCTTTCTTCCCCATTCCCTACAGTCATTATGAGCTCCTGGGGTTTGTATATTTAATGCGTCTCACTCGATTGCCTTTCTTATTCCTTTTGATGTTCAGTTGCATAATTGGCTCTGTGTTCCTTTGGCACAGCCCTCCTGCTTTCTGGCATAACAAGATGTCCCAAGCTCATTTTGTAAGTGCTACTCTGGCTTTGAACCCAGCCGTTCCTCCAAGGACCCCTTGCCTCTTGGTGGGGAGAGGATTTAAGGGAAGGGGCTCTAGGTGTGCTCATTGCTATCGCTTCTTACTGCTTCCAGGTCTTTTTGGTGATGGCTAAAAAGAAAAAAAAAAAAAGTGAATTCAAACTGATATCTCTAAGTCAAATTTTATATTACAGAATTTTTTCTTAACTTTGATTTTATACTTAAATCGAATTTTTCTTACATTGAATCTTGGCTAACAACTTTAACATAAACTACGTATTTGTATTAACCTACTTTAAAAGACACCAGTAACAGTTAAATTGTTGAAAGAAGTGTGATTTCTTTGCAGCTTATTTGTCAAAAGAATATGTTCTAGGCATGTACAATCAGTGTACTGTGCTCAAAAGGCATTTGTGGCTATGTCACCAACATGATAGGTTTATTCTCTTTATTTTATTTTAATATTCATTTAATTTTGTTTTTTGACTATAGAAGCATGTTTCCAGAGTCAGAACCATACAACAGTATATTCAGAGAAGTCTCAACTGTATTCTCCCCCATAAGTAATCATTAAATTAAATTCTGGATTATCTTTCACTATGCTTATTTTTTTTTTTATTTAAGATAGGGTCTTACTCTGTTGCTGAGGCTGGAGTACAGTGGCACAATCTTGGCTCACTGTAGCCTTGAACTCCTAGGCTCAAGCCTTCTTCCTGCCTCAGCCTCCTGAGTAGCTGCGACTACAGATGTGTGCCACCATGCCTGGCTAACTTTCTAATTTAATTTAATTTTTTTTGTAGAGACAGGGTCTCCCTATGTTGCCCAGGCTGGTCTCAAACTCCTGGCCTCAAGTGATCCTCCCACCTCGGCCTCCTGGCATGCTGGGATTACAGGCATGAGCCGCTGTGCCAGGCCAGTGTTTATTTTATATATTACCTTCCTTTTTGCAGAAAAGGTAGCATAAAACATATACTATTGTGTACCTTAGGGTTTTTTTTTTTTTAAATGTGACCTTGGTTCACTCTGTGTCAGTGCGCAGTGCCGTCCTCAAAAAAAAAAAAAAAAAAAAAAAAAAGGATTTTGCCTTGTGAGGAGGTGCCATACTTGATTCAGCTAGTTCCCTATCGATGGCCTTGGGTTGCTTGCAGTTTCGCTGCCAAATACTGCCTCAGTGAATAACCGAATATCAGTCATTTCCTATTTTTACCAATGTGTCTTTAGGATATATTCTAGAATTATTACTAGGACAAAGGATGGATGCAAACATAATTTTTGTAGATATATGACCATTTTTGCCAAAATTTTGGGTACCTAATTGAATTTTGTAATTATAACACTTTCACCTAGAAGCAGTCCAGTTTATTTTACCTTTTTAACGTTACATCTCCTCAAACACCCATGCATGTTCTCTTTGTGTGGAACATATTAAAAGCGTTATTTTAAGAAGACTTATTGATTTCATTTAGTTAATTTTAAAGTATCACTGCATATAGAATAAAAGAAATGAAAAGGTTGCTAAAACATAGTCCTAAACCTTAAAAGATTTCAGAGTGAATATTTTGAGATTTATTTTCTTCTTTTATCTCCTCCTTATTCTATTTGTTGTGTATTTTGTCCCCTGGAGGCCATCAAAAGACTGGAAATAAGGCACTAAGAAATGTACCTTTATCTGCCCCACCAGAATGAAGCAGGACATGTGTGTGGGTGCCAGAGGGTGTCGTGAAATACTCTATAGATTCTCAGAAAATATTCGTTGAACCCCTCTCATTGCCAGGTTGTAACAGAGAGCAGCGCACACAGTTCCTCCTTCATGGCACTTACATCCTAGTACAGGAGACAGGTTAAAAACCAGGGAACAAATACAATAATTACAAGTCATGTGGGCTTTAAAGGAATTAAAGGAGATGAAAACAGAGTCTAGCCGGGGCCTCTTTAGGTAGAGGAGGGCAGCTGACCCACAAAGCTTTGCACAAAGTAGGGGAGGGAGTGGTGGGAACAGCATGTACAAAGGCCCCGAGGCAGGAAACGCTTGGGGTGTTTGAGAGCTGAAAAAGAAAGCCAGAGGCAGGAAGCACAGGGGATGAGGTGGGGAGAGGGGCAGGTCAGATGTTTGAGTTAAGGATTGGGTTTTTATTTAAGTACCTCAGGAAATCATTGAAGACAAGTAGGAGAATGACATTTGATACCAACACATCATGTACTTATTCTTTGTGTAGATTAGAAGGCAAGTCAAATATGATGTTTTATCTCCAAAAGCAGCAATGTTGTACCTTCTGAAGTTCAAAGTGGAGATCATTTTCATTGTTGTTCCTTTGTACAGGACAGCTGGTTTTCATACTCACATGTAGGTCTTTTGAGGATTTCTTTTCTCTTTCAATAACGTTCCCCTTGATGTTGCTCAGATAATTACAATGAGTGGTTGTAACTGGATTATATACTTGAGCTGTAAACAGGAGCATGATATCTACAAATTCTCTCCTTCAGACCTGCAAATCCAAGAGACACATCTCTGGAAGATAAGCGAGCTTCTTCCTCAAGACCAAAAAAGGTTTGTGTTACTGCTGTCACATTTATATAAAATTAATTTTGGAATCAATAGCAGTTTTCCAGATAGAAGCATTTTCAATTTATTTATTTACGTTTCTATTACAGGAGATGGCATGATACCCATGTAGGGAATTCCCCAAAGCAAGGCTTGCCATACCTGGACCCCGAGGAGCCTGCTTGCTGGAAAGGCTTTTGTGTCTGATGTGCAGGAGGCAGAATGCCAAACTGACTCTTCAAGGGGCAACCGCAGGGGCTCGAGACCAGCCAGCAGTATCTCATCCTTCAATACAGGGGATATACTGTACAGTCCTTTTTCTAGAAGTGAGAAGTACAAGATTGCTCTACAAGAGGAAGATTCTAGGGGCTCAAAAACAAAAAGGTTTGCACCTTGAGAGCCCCTTGGAATGTTGACAACTCAGGATCTAAAACAAAGTTCTATGTTAATGAGTTACAGAATACACGTGGAAGTCAATGTCACTTTATAATCAATAATAATACTGAGTGAGGAACACTATGCAGGAAGAAACCTTCCATAGAAAGACAGGCAGGGAAAAGCTTAGGCTGACCTTAAACTTACCTAATAGAGCAAGCCTGAGATAGACTGCCAAAATGGCCAAATAAGAGACTCTATGAAATAACAGTCTTGTAACTGTAGTAATTGTAAGGAAATTTTCTCCTCCAAATCACGATACCAAATAGGAAAAATGATCTACAAGTGCCCCATGTGTAGGGAATTTTTCTCTGAGAGAGCAGATCTTTTTATGCATCAGAAAATTCACACAGCTGAGAAGCCCCATAAATGTGACAAGTGTGATAAGGGTTTCTTTCATATATCAGAACTTCATATTCATTGGAGAGACCATACAGGAGAGAAGGTCTATAAATGTGATGATTGTGGTAAGGATTTTAGCACTACAACGAAACTTAATAGACATAAGAAAATCCACACAGTGGAGAAGCCCTATAAATGTTATGAGTGTGGCAAAGCCTTCAATTGGAGCTCCCATCTTCAGATTCATATGAGAGTTCATACAGGTGAGAAACCTTATGTCTGTAGTGAGTGTGGAAGGGGCTTTAGTAATAGTTCAAACCTTTGCATGCATCAGAGAGTCCACACCGGAGAGAAGCCCTTTAAATGTGAAGAGTGTGGGAAGGCCTTCAGGCACACCTCCAGCCTCTGCATGCATCAAAGAGTCCACACAGGAGAGAAACCCTATAAATGTTATGAGTGTGGGAAGGCCTTCAGTCAGAGTTCGAGCCTCTGCATCCACCAGAGAGTCCACACTGGAGAGAAACCCTATAGATGTTGTGGATGTGGGAAGGCCTTCAGTCAGAGTTCGAGCCTGTGCATCCACCAGAGAGTTCACACAGGAGAGAAACCTTTTAAATGTGATGAGTGCGGAAAGGCCTTCAGTCAGAGTACGAGCCTCTGCATCCACCAGAGAGTCCACACAAAGGAGAGAAACCATCTCAAAATATCAGTTATATAAAACGTTTTGCTAAGAGTTTAAAATCTTAAAACCCATAAGTGCCACTAGGAAGGAAACCCTGTATATACCTACATTGACCCAAGAAATATTTACAGCGGTCCCTAGCAGAACATTGTTTCTGAGGAGGCGCATGTGAGATTGATTTGTTGGTTCATGCCAAGTATGTTCCACAGCTTGACTTTGAATGTGGATCTCTGAGCGTCTGCCCAGCAGGATGGCTCTTAGGTCCCAGTCACAGATGTCACTTCCTGGGATTCCAGCACGATGCCTCCATAGTTGAAAGACTACACAAAAAGCCACAATCATTGCCTGACCTCCTGAGTCACCTTCTATCTATGCTTTGCTTAAAAGCTATCCCAGATACTCCCCCTTGAGGAGTTCATGCCCTTCCTTCCTCTTGATTCGAGCATACTGGCATTGCACTGGAAAACGGACAGCTCCCACTAAGATCACGTTCTGGTATTTCTGAGGTTACTTGATTTAGCCCCTACATATCTTTCCATATATCCTATTATTTCTGAACCCACTCTACCTATATGTCCTCAAAATCCCCATAAATATCCATCCCTTCCTAGATGGCATTAACGTTCATTTTAGATTTTAGGTGACTCAATACCCATTCACTTAGCCTGTCAGAAAAGTCATTGGCAGACATATATGTCCTTGAACCTTTTTTATTTGTGTGGATTCTGCTCATCACTGTCTCTGTTAGTCAGACTTAGTTTCTAGTGGCTGCATCACATATTTTTCACTTGAATTTTTTTGGAAATAGCTGAATGTAAATAGCAGGGAGGAAACAGCAAGCAAAGTGAGAGCTTTTCTTCATCCAGAATTGCCCTCTGGGCTCCTTTGGTAATAGATGGAGCTCCTTCCTAGCTAGGGAGACCTTATGAGAAGTGGATGGTAGGAGGAGTCACTAATGTTTCATCTCTGTTTCTGTAATCTTGGGCAATAATGCATAGGAGTTCTTGATACCCCTTCATTGATACACATTGATTACTGTGTATCAGTTCTTTTTTAGGCATGAACGTCTTTATTAATCCATCATTCTTTTCTTCAACAAATATGTATTGAACACCTCCTATATGCCAGGCACTGTGCTAGGTGCTGGGAATACCACTGATGAGACAGACAAGGTCCCTACTCTTGTGGAGTTTACTTCTGGTGGAGGAGACAGATGATAAGTAAACAAATAAATAATGTAGTTTGAGATAGTGATTAAGTGCTATGAAGAAAATAAACTAGGGTGATGATTTAGTGGTAGGGTGGGGTGGGGGTGGGGTGACATTAGCTAGCGGTCAGGGAGGCCTTTCCACGGTGGGCGTTGAGCTCAGGCCGGAGGAGAAGCAGCACTCGCTGGCAGAGCGCACAGGCTGCTGTGGGGGATGAGCTGGTGCGTTTAAGGAACAGGCCAGCACTGGCATTCGCGAGCGGTGGGGAGGGGGAGAGATGACGAGGTGCTCAGTATCCTGACTTTCATAGGCCTTTTTTTGTTTATTTTAATTTTTGCTAGATTGATATTAAAAACTCATGTGGAGGAACTCAAGGAATGTTTGGAAGACCAAAAGTCCCCAATGACAGGAACAAAAAGCAACAAATTTTTAACTTTGTTTCTCTTCTCATTCCTGTTTTCATTGATTTCCCACATGTAGTCCTTTTGCTCAGGAAGTCTTTGGGGGAAATTAAGGATCTTTGAAGCTCTGAAATAGGTGATCAGGTTAGTGGTGTCTGTCAGCTGTCTAAGAGGTTGGAAAGTGAACTACTCAAAATAGTCACGAAAATACTGAAAGTTTGATTTTTCTCTCCATATTTGAATTAATTTTTTCTGTTTGACTGGAAGGGGTTTTTGTATAACTAAAACCTCAGTGCATAAAGGAGATTTAAAAGGAGCACATGATTTAGTGGGTGGGCCATGAAACTAGAGATGGGATTTGGGGGTAAATTTGTCAGTATCTGGATTTTAATCCAGACATCTCTGCTAACAAGCCTTTGGTAAGTCACTTCACATACTTTTCCTCCTTTTTACAAAGAGAGGGCTGGCTTAGTTATTCGCTAAAGCCCCTTCCAGGCCTGAATTCCACAAGTACGATTTACTGTAGTGTCTTATCACTCTTTCATGTCACAATAGTGTGGAGCATTAGAGAAAAGCCTAGACTTTTAGTTGATAGAGAGCCAGTTGAAATATCATTGATAGAATTTTAGTTTTAGGAAAAATTGGTTTGATTTCTAGCTTTATTACTATTAGGTATGTGAGCTTGGGCAAATCGCTTAATCTTTGAGTCTAGTTTTCTCTCAAAATGAGAACATTAGGCTAAATGATTTCCGAGTTTCCAGCTAGTCCTAGAGTTCTATATTTCTACATAGTTGAATTATTTTATCATGCTGTTGCTGGGGAATATGACTAACCCTTTTGAAGCTACTAATTTTATGTCGAGCTTTAAAGTCCATAATTGTTATCTTCAGAAAATATTATTTGACCTACAGTATGTCCAAATCAATTTAATAAAATCGCTTTATAACAGGGTTCTGTGCTTGACATGTAGTTGTGTGAATTCAGTGGTTGTGTGTGGGGGTATGGGTATGGGTGTGTGGTGGGGAATTGGCTTGCACATTAAGCCCAGGGTGACCATGTAATTTATTGTCCAAACTAAGTACTTGAGAGTGAAGGGAGCAGGTGCTGTTGATACTCACATCTGGACAACAAGCCTAGAATGGGCCTTTCTCAGGTACGCCAAGGTGTGAGGACACCCTGGTCTGAGGTCACAGCCACTCAGGTAATAAATGACTCAAGTTAGGAATAATCCGACTGGAGAGAGCACAGTCCACTGAGAGGATTGCCTCAGCTCTGCTGCGGCTCTGTGTTCACGGCGGAATACAGGCCCACAGCTCTTCTAAGAAAACACCAACCTCGATTTTCATACACAATTTAATCTTAAAATGTTGGCAACTAACTCGTCTTCCTTGGGTGACCCATTTTGGTGCTTTCTGTGATCCTCCTGGCGCCCCTAGGCAGTTCCTCCAAGCGCTGCTCTGGCCCCGCTGACTGCAGCCCACGCCCAGGAAGGCGTGAAGTGCTGTCAGCTGAAGCAGAGGGGGCCCACGCTCTGTGCTGCAGTCAAGAGTCTGACTGGCTGTGGCATCTACTAGCTTTGAGAGACAAGTCTGCATTGCGGTTCCATCATTGGGATGGGAGCAACCCAAACTAGCCCTTCTGATGGGGGTGGGGGGTGGGAGCAGGGGTAGGTCATCTGTGATGGAGTCACTCTTGGTGCCTGCTAGGATTTAGGGTGTGAGCCAAGATAAGTCCAGAATGACTGCATGGTTTCTAACTTGGAAACCTGAATAAACAGCAGATTGCCTCTTTCAGATAGGAAGAACTCTTTGCATCAAAGCCCAACATTTCAGATAGTCTGCTGCATGAGAACATGGGCTTGGTTCATCAGACCATCTCAGAAATTGAAGAGGGATTTGTGTTGTGTGAGCATGGACATGATGCCTTCCAAGGGACCTTCCAGCTCTTAGCTCTGTTCTTAAGATTTTTGAATTATTTATCAGTCTTTATACAGTGTACTGATATTCTCAGAAATTTGAAAAACTAGGTGAATGGAAAGCAAATATCAGAAGCAGATGGAAAACATACTCAGTGGTACTAGGAAAAGATGAGAAAGGTGGATACCTACAGGCAAGAGCCATATATAAATAGCAAAGCTGAGTAAAGATCTATAGATTAGAGAGGAAAAGAGGAAAAATGAAGATGATACAGCACTTGCTCTGACCATATTCATTTTCTTAATTTTTCTAAACCTCAAGTTTCTCATCTCTAAAATGATTTTGAAAATACCTAATTCATGGAAACATTGGGAGAAGTAAATAAACATGTGAAGTGCGTAGCATTTAGTGATATAACGAATTCCTATTCCCAGTTGCCTATTAAGGAAGAAAGGTCATGTTACTTGGAATCCTTTTTGTTTTGCTGAGCACTGTGGTGGGTTTGGACATCTAAAACTGGGATAGGACCTGGAGAGGGCTGAATTGCTCCACACGATAAGAGAGAGAACTTGAATCTCCCGGGGTAGTCGGAGGTAAGAAAACGAAGGGTAGACTTGGAGTGGGAGTGGGAGAGGGTACCAGGGAACTAGTGGAGTAGGATAGTCTGAAGTTCTGAGCTCTTGTGTAGGAAAACTTCGTGACCACAAAGTCTTTCCCTAAGGTTAGGGGTGTTTGGCATGGTGGATTTCTTATGGAAGCTGGTGGAAGGGCTGAGTGCTGTATCCAGGGTGAAATGCAACATGTAAGTACCACACGTAAATGTAGTATCCAGAAGAGGGTGCCCCTGAGAACAAGCTCCGAGGAATATGCAGAATATGCAGAAATCTTCAGGGTAGCTAAAAGATTCTACAGGCCATGGAATTAATGGAGTTTTGAGTCAAGTTTACCCAAATCCCTAAGGGGCAGGGAGGCCTGGGATATCTTTATTTCCACTCTCAATGTACGTGAAGTAGAATAATTATAACCGTAAGTAAGTTGAAACTTAAGAATACTTTTTTATCATTCTCATTTAATGTATTACAAAACACATGAACAAATCCAGAGATCGCAAGGCCGTGTGTTTGTTTATGCCAGTAAGAACTTGGCGTAAATATCAGTGGAAAATGACACTTTTACCAAAGCGATTTTATTGTTCAGATTTAGGCATATGTAAATACATTTCTAGAGTAAAGTAGCACATACAGATGTTGTGTATTTTTAGGTGGATGTATGCATTTTATAGACTACCTTCCTAAATGCTGCGTCTAAATGTGGCTTCACTGAGAGACCAACTTTCCCTCCCCTTCTTAATTCTTTGCTGGCCCTGATCCAGGTCTTCTCTGCATCATGAATTATGGTGGGAGTGTTGTGTTTACAGAATTTTAAAACCTAGGACCTGCAGACGGCCTTTGGGGCGGTCTAGAACCTTCTTAAGTTACGTGCAGAATTTTGTGTACATGTAGGTGTATGCCTTTTTCTAGAAAAGGAGGCTTATGTTTGTGACTTTAAGAAATAAAGAACACTGGCTGGCATATGGTTACTCGTGCGGGGATCTTAGGAGCAAAAGTGGTGCCTAAGAGTTCCAGTTAGTGGAATGGATAGGAAACGATGGGTATAATAAACGGAGGGAAAAAGAACACAGCACTGTGTTGTGAAGAAAGAGGGAAAAGGACGTTGGGATAAAATGGAAGGATACGTGTGAGTATGTTGTTAACTCTGGGGCCAGTGGGTAGGCTGTGTGGCAGTTTCAATGTCATATGCTTGAGAGAACAGTTCTGCGAATGGTGTATTAAAAGAGTATAGGTGAGGACAGCTGGGTATTCAGAGGGGACTGGCTGGACATGGAAGGAATTGACTACCTGAATGGAAAACACTAGATCTCAACTGAGTCTGTCTTGGTTACAGAGGAGGCAGTTCTCGCTGTAAAACGGGTGAGGGCCCCAGTACTGGTGTGGGTGTATTTAGGTTCTCAAATAAACCTATTCATATTGCTCGGTGCTGTGTTCTCTCATGTCTAATTTCTATGTCCTACCTCACTTGCCTGGCATCTCTGACTGTTTAAGTTAGTTCTCTTTAGTCTTCATCCTGTCTGTCCCCAAAATGTCTTCTTTTTTTTTTTTTTTTTTTTTTTTCCCCCCTGTTTTCTTCCCCCCCCCTGCCCCCCCCCCCCCCACCCCCCGCACTTCCCTTTCTGAGATAAGGTCAAGACCCACAGGGACTTAGTCTCAAGGGTAAGTCCTGTTTCTACAGTCTGTGGAGGATGACAGGAGAGTGTGGTAGAGCAGCAAGCCCTACTTCCTGGAGCTGTTGTCATGTTGTTATAGTTGAAACAGGCAGTATCTGGAAAGAACTGAATCCTCTGTGTTTTGCTTGCCTCACTTGATCCAGTAGACATCAGGAGAAGAAATAAACAGGAAAGGATAAGATGGCAGGAGTAAGTTGAAGCATATCGTTAATCATAGTAAATGTGAACTGGTTAAATTCTGCTACTTACGGACATTTTCAAGTTGATTTGTAAATGTCATCACAAACGTGTATATGATGATTATGGGAGACCACCTAAAATAAAAGGGTGACGCAAAAGGCTGAGAGTGAAGGGGTGGAAAAAGATCAGGAAATACTAAAAGAAAGCAATTAGTGGTAGTAGTGTCAGTTTATGAAACGAATAATTTGTCAAGAAGATAAATAGTTACATACTTTGATTGGCTCACAACATAGCTTTGAAAGATAGAACATGGTGAGAAATTAAGTAATTCCCAGTCACAACAAGATATGTTAACCCTCATCCATCAGAATTTGAAAATCAACTAGACAGAGAAGGATCTGGCTATTTAACTAGCACTATTACCAAACTTGATGTGTCCACTGTGTGTGAACTTTGTGCAGCAGATCCTCTTGGAATGGTCATGGAAATTAACCATGCTTTGTGCCAGAAAGAAAATCTCACCAGATTCCAAAATGTAGAAATCCCACATGTCATATTCTCTGACTATAATGTAATAAAAATTGAAGTCACTGAGAAAGAGCCAAAAGTCCTATCCATTTCATCCCAAGCTACAAATAAAGAGGAAATCAAGTGTAGTGGAGATGAGTGGCAGAGATGGCACTGTGGGGCACATCTTGTGGATGGGTCTGAAATGAAAAACTTTCATAGCCTTCAATTCATTTATGAGATAAGGAATATGAAACTAAGCAGTCAAGCTGGAAAAAATACTGCAGGATTTTAAAATTTTACCAAATGACTTTTGAGCCTTCATCAAGATCATCATATGCTCCTGTTCCTTTCACTTGTCAATGTACTGAGTCATTTTGAAATACAAGGATAACACCTTTTATGGTCATTTGGTGAATTTTTGAAAATTTGCACGTGTGTAACCTTAAGAGAGACTCCTTAGTTATGAATTCATTTAATCAGGGATTTAAAAGCTTTCTATTCTTCTTATTCTGGAATAAATTAAATAGCACAGATTAATATCTGTGCCCCTGGACTACATGGGCGGTATTCATAAAAGAAAAAATAATAAAATCTGTGTCCCACTTCACTTGCCTGGAGTATAAATTAAGGTAACATCTCATATTATTGTTTAAGTCAACCATCTGATCCTTGAAAGTGATAGAACTCATCCAAAATGACTCAGATCCGTGAGGGTGCAGCTTAGAAGCTTTGCCAGTTTTTTCTCTTTTAAAAAAAAAGAGCAAATTTTATCCCCCCCCCCCCCCCCCTTTTTTGATAATTTATAGTTTTCTAGGAAAAAACCTACCTTTTTGGGGGAACTTCAGATATATTTTAGAGATGTATATAACTCTAAATTCTTAAATCTCATTGGCATTTTGATAAAATCTTTTCTTACACCTCCCATCGTATGTTTATATTTTCCATTTTTTTCTTTATTGAACTTGCCACCCTCTCTAGTTCCACTCCCCCAAAGAACCAGACATTGGCTTTGTTGATCATTTCTGCTGGGGTATTTTCCTGTCTTATTTATTACTTTCTTTTATTACCACTAATCATATCCTCTTCCCTTCCTTAATTTAGCTTGTTATCCTTTTTCTAAAACTTTTTTTTTTTAGTTGCTAAAATCCCATGAATTAATCCCAGTAGGCTTTATTTTCAATTATCTAGTTCAGGGGTCAGCAAACTATGGCCCACGGGCCAAATCTAGCTCATCTCCTGTTTTTGTATAGCCCCCAAGCTAAAAATGAGTGTGTTTCTAAATGGTTTTTAACACATTGATATTTTCTGAATACGAAAACTTAATGAATTCCACATTGTGTCAATAAATAAAGTTTTATGGGAACACAACCACGTTGATCCATTCTTGGCTTGTCTGTGGCTGCTTTGATGCTGCAACAGCAGAGTTGCAGAGTTGCAACAGAGATTGAATGGCCCCCAAAGCCTAAAATATTCTTTCTCTGACTTTTTACCAAAAAAATTTCCCCATCTCTTCTGGTCTAAGTCACTTGTGCCAACCACCTGGAAGTTTCCAGAGAAGGAAAGGAGGGAGGCTGGTGCTTCTAGACAAAGTGCAAAGAAGGGTTTACTGAGATTGGGAAGAGAGGTAGATTCCATGAATGCTGGGGGACTGAGCCTCTTATATGAGATGCTTCCGCAGTGGGAGAGCCAGGATGGGTCCAGGCTGCTGAGGACCCAGTGCTGTGCCCCTGGGAACAAATAGCCACATGCAAGCCTGACCTGGAGGAAGGAGGGCCCTCCTGGCTGGCTACTAGCATCTGTGTAAATGACACTGGCTTCCACACAGGCTGCTTAGCACCACCAGCAGGGCAGGACAGAGGCATCTCTCCTAGTCAGTCTTGGTACCACCCAGGAAGCCCATTCTGTGAGAGCAGACTTGGGCGGGATTTGATTCCGTTTAGACAAATAAATGAGGCTTTTTTAATGCATTAAAGGTTGTAAATAGATGGATACCATTAAACTTCATTGTATTATTCAGATTCTTTGTATTGCATTTACTATTTTCCTACTTGATCTTGAAAGTGTTTGAGGGAACTCTCTTCCACTATGCTTCTGGTTTAATTTTCTCTGTATTTCTAATTCTGTGCTGTTCTGTGCTGTTCATTTTATAAATATGCATGATTTTGTTTCAGTTAGGCTTTTTTTTTTTTTTTTTTTTTTTTAGTTGGGGTCTCGCACTGTAGCCCAAGCTGGAGTGCAGTGGTGCAATCTCGGCTCACTGCAAGCTCTGTCTCCCAGGTTCAAACCATTCTGCCTCAGCCTCCCAAGTAGTTGGGACTACAGGCACCCGCCACCATGCCCAGCTAATTTTTTGTATTTTTAGTAGAGATGGGGTTTCACCATATTGGCTAGGCTGGTCTCGAACTCCTGACCTTGTGATTCACCTGCCTCGGCCTCCCAAAATGCTGGGATTATAGGCATGAGCCACTGTGCCCAGGCTCAGTTGGGCTTTTTATGAAAGTGTGTAAAATACCAGGTTCATCCTGTTCAATGGTGTTTGCTTGAGTTCTACATTGATATCCCTACCTTCACTCAATTTTGTTGTGTTTGACTCAGATATGTTTATCTCTTAAAATTATCTTTTTTTGTAATTTTGTATTTGGGGAAAAGTATGACATGCACACATTAGAAAATTCAGAAAAGAGTCTAGCCTGACTCTCATTCTTGATTCCCAGATTCCCTGCCCCAGAGCAGCCACTTTCCAGTGTGGCTTTCCTGAGATGGTTCCTGTATATGCTAACCGGAGGTGTGCACACACATCTTGCTGTTTCCCGAGGACATGATTGCATTCTGTGCTTGTGCTGTCGCAATGTCATTAATTTTCAGTGAGCAGTGCTCCTAGTGACTGTTAGCCACCAATGCTTGCATTTTCTTTTGGTGGCTCCATTACTTCCTGCCATATGGAAGGCCTCAGTATATGTCACTAGGTCTCTGTTGATGGAAGTTCCCCTGTATTTTCTTCTACTACTTTTAGGCTTTTGTTTTTTACATTTACATCTTTGATCCATCCACAATCTTTCTGTTCTTTTCTGTAAGGAATATGGTAGACTCAAATTTTAAAAATTTCCCTGGCTGCTTAGTTATTACTCTGTGACTACTTACTAAATCTTTTCTCCACGGATTTGAAATGCCAACTATATTGCAAGTAAAATTCTTATTTGGATCTATTTCTGTTCTAGCCAAATCCCAACTTTTAATTACTGGGTTTTTTTGTTGTTGTTGTTGTTTTGTTTTTGTTTTCTTGAGACAGAGTCTTGCTCTATTGCCCAAGCTGGAGTGCAGTGACGCGATCTTGGCTCACTGCAAGCTCCGCCTCCCACCATTCTCCTGCCTCAGCCTCCCGAGTAGCTGGGACTACAGGCACACGCCCCCGTGCCTGGCTAATTTTTTGTATTTTTTAGTAAAAAAAAATGGGTTTCACCATGTTAGCCAGGATGGTCTCAATCTGACCTCGTGATCCGTCCACCTCGGCGTCCCAAAGTGCTGGGATTACAGGCATGAGCCACTGCACCTGGCCAATTACTGAGTTTTTATTATTTAATATTTGCACAGCCATGCCCTTTATTACTTTTTTTCCCAGATTTCCCCCATCTATTCTGAAATGTTTGATCCTTTCCCTTTAAACTTGATTGTATTTTGTCTTAGCTATGTATTTTGTAAACAGCACAGGATAAATTTTTTTTGACTGAACATTCATTCCTTCTTTTAATAAGGACACTCAACGCATTATCCTTTTTTGTGATATATACTAATTTATTTTATTTTATTTTTTTTTGAGATGGAGTTTCGCTCTTGTCACCCAGGCTGGAGTGCAATGGCATGATCTTGGCTCACTGCAACCTCTGCCTCCCAGGTTCAAGCCATTCTCCTGCCTCAGCCTCTTGAGTAGCTGGGATTACAGGTGTGAGCCACCACACCTGGCTAACTTTTGTGTTTTTAGTAGAGACGGGGTTTCACCATGTTGGCCAGACTGGTCTCAAACTCCTGACCTCAGGTGATCCATCCACCTTGGCCTCCCAAATTCCTTGGCTGGGATTATAGACATGAGCCACCGTGCCTGGCCAATATATACTAATTGTTGAATGAGTTATACTATTGCCAGTTGAAAATACAAAAACAAAAACAAACAAAAAAAACTATGTATTTCTATCATTTAAGTAAAATAAGTACAAACCTCAATTTCTCAGGGACGGGAACACCTTATTTTGGAGGAGGGGACAGGGTGTTTCCATTTCTTAGAGTCACCGCTGGAGTAGACTCTGCTGCCTTTACCCCATAGACACTGCAGACTCAGGCTGTGTGTTGGGGGGTGTCCTTTATTGATGGTTTATAGCAACAGGAGGGTTCCGTCTGTGTGCAGCAACTGCATGTTGAATGATAGAACTTCTGTTCTTGCAGTCTCTGGCCATTCCTGTACCTGAGGAGTCCCACAGCTGCCCTCACACCAGGCCATAACCTCCCATGATGCTGTTGGGCCTCTTTACCTTTTTTGGGGAGGGTGGTGACAGGATCTTGCTCTGTCACCCAGGTTGGAGTGCAGTGGTGCTGTCAGAGCTCACTACAGTCTCAGCCTCTGGGTTCAAGTAATCCTCCCACCTCAGCCTCCCAAGTAGCTGGGACTATAGGCACGTGCCACCACACCCAGCTAATTTTTAAATTTTCTGTAGAGATAGGGGTAGCAGGAGAGGTCTCGCTTTCTTGCTCAGTCTGATTTCAAACTCCCAGCCTCCAGCCAGTCTCCTGCCTTGGCCTCCCAAAGTGCTGGGATTACAGGTGTGAGCCACCACACTGGGCTTCCTTCCCCATTCCTGACCTCCTCTCTCCTTCCTAACCTGCCTGCTTACTCTAAAACCCCTAATTCCTGCCATGTCATATAGAGAGCAATCTAGCAATGGCCCTTTCTTCTTCATACCATCTTTGGCTGCACCCACTGTGACCCACGCTGATAACCACACACATTGCAACGTGGTTCTCAACCATGACAGAACCTGGGAAAGACTCAGAGGCCTGCTAGTGAAGTTTAACCTGTTTTTATCTCCTGACTACATGGATGTAAGTAACAGGATGCATGGCTGAAGAGTTAACATGTTGGTTTTCCTTTCTTCCTCTTCAAGACAGCTGGAGGCCAGGCTCCCTGGTTGTCCTTAGCTGGGTGTGGCACTGCTAGGCCCTGCAGGAAGCAAGAGGGCCCCGTGCCCCTAGGCCCAAGGAGTCACCCTTAGCAGGGGTTACCAGATAAAATGCAGAATGCCTAGTTAAATTTGTATTTTAGATACATTGAAAAATATTTCTTGTGAATCTGAAATGTGCATTTAACTGGCTGTCCTGTTTTTATTGGCTAAGTCTGGCAGCTCTGCCCTCAGAGAGGCAGGCAAAGGACGCTAGTATTCCGGAAAGGGGTGGTGCAGGACGGTGTGGGCTGGGTGGAGACCCCTCTTGGGCTGGGATGTGGACGTAGAGAGGCCTTTCTTGTTCCTGCAGTAAAGAGAGAAGCTGCACGCCCCTGAAGACATGCTCCCAGGAGAGACAGAAGGGAAGAAGGTTCCAGGTTCACAAGAATGAGTCAGGTCCTGGGTATCTGGGCCTTAAGGAATGGCTGCGTGGCCAGGGCACCAAGCCAGGGCCCCCAGGCCATGTGGTCTGCCTCCCTCGCGACCACAGAGGAAACTAGATCAACTTTAGGTCACTGAGCTGCACAAGGTGGAACCCCTTGTCAGCGGCGCTGCCCCAGTGACAATGGAGTGGAGACAGCGGTGGACCCATGAGACCACCTGCAAGACTCCAGGGAACCCGTTTTCTGGAATTTTCCAAGTTGTTTTGGAATAATTCAGAAGGGGAAGAGGAGGCAACCCTGAGAGGAAGCTACAGGACCACTTCCCCACGGCTGCGCAGATGGACGTGGGTTGGAGAGGAGCTGCTCACGCTCAGAGCTCATCTGGATTTACTGATTTACCCCACACATGGTCACCCATCTGCCATGCACCAAGCACCCCACAAGGGCTGCACGGACGAGAACAAACACGGCCTTGCCTGCGTGGAGGTCACACTCGGCAGGGTGGAGGCCCCTCTCATCTGCAGGGCCCCTTTTGTCATGTCACAGTGGTGGGGGGACCACTGCGGGTGTGATATGCTTACAGGCAGCTCTGGCTTTCTAAACATTTTAGCTCCGTGGCTGTGCTAAAAGCCATATTCAGTCCCTATTTTTCTTCTTCTTTATTTTGATTGTCAAAAATTGTCTATATTGATGTACAAGGTGATGTTTTGAAGTACATATGCACTGTGGGATCCCCACAGGATCTGACCCTCGTACAGAGCAGAGCAAGCCTCCTTGACAAAAGGGAAGGCAGCAGTGAAGGGTCAGAGGTGCCAATGAGGTGGAGAGGAAGGGGAGCCGCTTGATGGGGAGTGGCACGGGCAGAGGCCTGGGTTGGAGGGGCTTGCCAGACAGAAAGAAGGACCTTGAGACAGGGCAGGGAAGGAGGCAGAGTGTGGGGGAAGGGAGCTTGGAGAAGCAGGGAGGGGATGGCCCTTCAGGGCCTTGGTTAGGGTTTCAGTCTCATCCAAGGACAGTGGGAGCCCCCAATTCCCTGCCAAGTGGTTCCAGTTAGGTGGGGGCAGTGCTGCCAAGTGGAGAGGGGTCTCCCCTTTTTCAGGTGGAAGGGAAGGCACAGAGGTAATGAACCAAGGAAAGGGCCGCATAGTAGCTGAGAAGTGAGGAGGCCGGCCCTGGGGGCAGGCAGTGGCAGAGATGGGCAGAGGCAGATCTGTGGGAGGGAGATTTGGGAGGATCAATCCATGGAACTTGCTGGATTGGATTTGGGGTGCATGTCTCCTATCACTGTCCCAAATCACCACACATTTGGAGGCTTAAAGCAAATGTATTCTTTACTAGTACTGGGGGTCAGAAGTTTGGAGTACGTCCAAGGTGTCGGGACTGTGCACCCTCCAGCCACTTTCAGAGAGAATCTCCTTCCTTGTCTTTTCCAGCTTCTAGAGGCATCCACGTTCCTTTGTCCCTTGGCCCCATCACTCTGACTTCTGCTTCCGCAGCCACGTCTCCTCCTCTGACTCTAAACCACCTGCCTCCCTCTTAGGAGGACCCTTGTGATGACATGGGGGCCACCCAGATCATCCAGGACCATCTCCCTTCTCAAGGTCCTTCACATCTGCAGGGCCCCTTTTGCCATGTTGGTAACATTCCCAGGTTCTGGGGATTGGGGCATGGACACTTTTGGGGACCATGATTCTGCCCACCACAAGGAGTAAGCAGGAGGGTCTCTTCCAGGAAGATTCCCAGCGTCTGGCTCGTGCCACGCGATGGTGAATCATGCCACTTTTTAAAGGAGGAAGCATCAGGAGAGGACCAGGTTTGAACGACTTTGAGTTGAGTTGCTTCCTAACGTCTAAGAAGACATTCAAGTCGGCAGAATCTGCAACTGTGGATCTCAAAGGAGAGTCCTGGATGTGTGTGTCATCTGTGATATATATATATATATATATATATACACATACATAGTCTCTCTCTTTATAGACAGGAAGTTATTTTAAGGAACTGAGTCATGCAATTGTGGAGGCTGGCAAGTCTAAAATCTGCAGGGCAGGCTGGCAGCTGAGTCCCAGGGAAGAGTGGATGTTGCAGCTCCTGCCTGAAGGCTGTCTGAAGGCAGAACCCCCTCTTCCTGGGGAACCTCAGTCTTTTTCTCCCAAGGCCTTCACCTGATTAGATGAGACCCACCCATAGCCTGGCGGGTCTTCGGTCACTCAGGGGCTACTGACTTCAGTGTTCATCACGTCCCAAAAATACCACAGCAACATCTAGGCGGGTGTTTGACCGAATATCTGGAAACCATGCCAAGCCAAGTTGACACACAAAACCGGCTGTGACACTGCTTATCAGTTGCAGTGAATGGTGCCTCCCTGCAGTGAGTGTCCAGGCCCCACACCCAGCAGCCACCTTCGTTTCCCTTTTCCCTTCACATCCGTCAGCAAGCCCTGTCAATTCTGTCCTCAGAATACACCCTGTGTCTGTTCCCTTCTTTCATCTGAGCTAAAACCCTCTTACGAGCCACCGCCGCCTCCTACTTGCAAGACTGCAGCCATTGTTGGGGCCTCCCTGCTGCCCTGCGGGTCTGTGGCTGCCTCTCCATCTGTTACCTCCATCCACCTGTCCCTCCATCTCTTACCTCCATCCGCCTGTCTCTGTCACCCTGTTTTTGTATTGTCTCTCTGTTCATCTGTCTGTCTGTCTCTGCCTCTTTTATCTCCCTCTCTCTCCTTGTCTGTCTGGGTCCCTGTCTCTCTGTCTTTCTCTGTCTCTCTGTGTCTGTCTCTTTCTCTCTCTCCACAAGGGCCTGGGCGTGCAGGACAGCAGTGGCTGGGGTCTGAGGGAGAAGAAGACAAGGGCATCACACAGTCATAAGTCTTCTGCTGTCACAGATCCATCAGAGAGAGAGTGTCAAGAAGATGCGCTCCTCTGGGAGGCTGGCATCGACGTGGCCTAAGTGACGCTGCTCTACCAGAGGCAGCCAAGCCTCACAGTGTGGCAGAGCCAGGGACTCCAGGAGAGCCGGGCAGACTTCGGGGTGGCAACTGGGAGCAGCAGCTGAGCCCGAGGGCGTGGCAGCACCCAAGGTGCTGCAGGGTTGGATGCAGAGTGTGGTGGCCAGGAGCCCAGACTCAAAGTCCCTTCACCACGTCTAGCTGTGTGACCTTGAGCAAGTGTCTTTACCTCTCTGAGCCTCAGTTTCCTCATCTGTAAAGTGTTGTACTGACGAATGACAGTATTTATCTCCAGATGGCTGTGAGGCTGAAGTGAGCTTAAGCAAGTAAAGTCGTCAGTTGGTGCCTGGCACGGAGCAAGGGCTCAGTAGATCTTAGCTGTTATTATTACTACCCCCAGGAAGTGGCAGTGGTCCCAAGTGTTGTGATCTTGCAGAAAGGCTGGCACTGCCCGTCAGAGCTGGCTGTCCCAGTGAAGGTGACAACAGCTGAGCCTACACCTGGCAGAGGGAGCAGGGTCTGGCAGACGTGGTTGTAGCTGGAAGCGTGGTGGTGGCAGTGGGTTGGCAGCGGTGTGGTGTTCATTTGCCGGGAGGCAAAGCGCTGAGATCCCAGAGTGCTGCCCGAGAGCCCCGTGTTTGAAGGCACTGGGAGGTGGTCCCTGGTGACTCCAGACCTGTTCGGGTAGATTTTGCAGGGAGCCAGGGCCGAGCAAAAGCAGGAGGGGGAAAAGCATCTTTTAGTTCCCTTTCTCGGAAAGCAAACACTCAGAAGCTACAGTTGCGGGCCTGGGGCTTGTGAGGGTCGCCAGCTCTTCGGCGCACCGGTGAGTTCTTGACAATCAGATGAACAGAGGGAAAGAGGTGTGCCCTTGTTAGCCAGCTTCCTGGAGCCCTCCCAGCTGGCCCCCTGGTGTCTGTACACATTTGAGAGCATCAGCATTTCTTTACAGATGACCCTGCTGCTCGCCAGTCACCTTGCTTTGCTGGAAGTTTGCCTCGGGATTTGGTAGAATTCAGTTGAAACCAGTAACACCCAGCGTGGCCAAATTCCATCTGCTCCTTCTGCCTCTGTGTAACAGTTTCCTGTCTTTATTTGAGATGAGTCTCACTCTGTTGCCCAGGCTGGAGTGCAGTAGCATGATCTTGGCTCACTGCAGCCTCTGCCTCCTCGGTTCAAGTCATTCTCCTGCCTCAGCCTCCCCGAAGTAGCTGGGACCACAGGCGTGCGCCACTACACCCGGCTAATTTTTGTATTATTAGTAGAGATAGGGTTTCAGGATATTCAGGCTGGTCTCGAACCCCTGCCTCAAGTGATCCGTCTGCCTCAGCCTCCCAAAGTGCTGGGATTAGAGGCGTGAGCCACCACACTCAGCCTCTATGTAACAGTTTCTGTGGAATTTGTTGGAAGCAGGTTACCAGGGAGAAATAGTATTTTTAATTATTCTTTCATTTATTATTGTTTATACATTTCCTGTGTGTGCATTCATCTGCAGGTCGTATCTTGGAATAGACCCCGCAGAGACGTGCAAATAATGACTTCACATTAATGTGTCACTGGTCTGCCCTTGATGCGTTGGGGGCCCGGGCTAGAGTACAAATGGAGACCCACCTTTAAAAGTTACAAGTCAAGCCAGGCATGGTGGCTCATGCCCGTCATCTCAGCATCTTGGGAGGCCAAGGCAGGAAGATCACTTGAAGCCAGGAGTTGGAGACTCCTGGGGAACATGTAAGACCCCATCTCTACAAAACAATTTAAAAATTAGCCAAGCATGGTGGCACACACCTGTTATCCCAGCTACTTGGGAGGCTGAGGCAGGAGGATCTCTTGAGCCCAGGGGTTCAAGGCTGCAGTGAGCTATGATTGCGCCACCACACTCTAGCCTAGGTGACAGAGTGAGACCCTGTCTCTTTTTAAAAAAGTTATAAATCAAGTTAGCAAAGCAAATCAAGATAAAGCGGTTCTGACAACGAACTCTTCAGAACCACCTGGAAGGCCAAGCTTTGGCCTTTGGGATGCTGGGACTCCTGAGTTCTCCCTGGGTTGTGGTGGGCAGGAGGGGCTGGCATGACTACCACCTGCCTATGTCCCTTTTTGCCCCACATCCCTTCCTGCCCCGCCTGAGTCCTCCTGCAGTCCACACGTGTGGACACCCAGTCCATGATTCGAGCTCTGGCCGTCTCTCCACACCACCCCATAGCTTCCCCTTTGCAGGCCCGTGGGCAGGGCCGTGGGCACCAGCGGCCTGCTCTTCGGAGGCTGCACCTGAAGAATGGGCTTCTACAGGCTCTGAAGGAAGCCCTGCGCTGTTTCAAAAGGAACCTCCAGCGCCGGGAAATGTGGAGCCTGATACAGAAGCGACGTTCCAGTTTGGCACATTCCCTTGACCCTGGAGAGGCTCTGAGTGGGGCCCTCTAAAGCACGGGGCCCAGGACAGAGACCCCTCTCCTCCAGGTTCAAGGGCAGTGTGGACTGACCATCCACCTTCACAGATTTAGTGAGCAAAGATATCAAACTAGACAAGCCCCGGGGAAATTTCTGTGCCTGTGAGTAAGTAAAAATGATACGTATCAAACAGTAATTTTGAGGAAAGAAAACAAAAGACAGCAAAGCTCATACGATCTCATCTTAGGTTACAGAATCTTAGGCGTTAACTAGCTGATCTCATGTCACAAAAAGTGCGGGCAGGAGAGTCAGCATTTTGGGGTCTTTCTCCAATTCTCCAGTGCTCTGGCTTCATACTGGCCAAGTCATTTGACCTCCCCGAGGCAGAGCGACAGGAAAGCATGTGACTCATCTCTTTCCAGCATGTGTCTGTCCCAACAAAGTCCTCATCAAGATCCCTGAGATCCTCAGGCTGCAAGATGCCTGGGAAATATCAATTGTTGTCAGCCTCCCAGGCTCCATGCAGGGAATTCCTGCAGCCTCAGAGGCCTGTGTCACCAGGGACCTGGCAGTCAAATGACTTGTAGTTTTCTTCAGCACTTGGGCATCAGCCGGGACCTCTCTTCTTTCTCTGACACTCTCAGAGAAAATGCACAGAGCAGTTTACAAGCGCCTCCAAGTTCTCTGGTCCCTCTGATAATTGCCTCTGAATATTGACGCAGTTTTAATATACAATTTTAACATGCAGAGGGATGGCAGATGCGATGACTTGGATAACCCCATGAGCAGGGAATAATAAAATAGATACGTGGCTTTGGAATTAATTATACTTTATTTGGCTTCATGATTTAGTTTTGAATCATATAATTAAGTGAGTTTATATTAAGCAAATTCAAGTTACATAGGTGGTTGAGAAAGAACCAATAATCGAATGGAAAAAAGCCAACCTGGGATTCATTTTTGTTTTCCTTTGTGCAGAACAGAAGTTGCTGATTCACTCAGGAGTAGTTGAGTGTTATACTCAAGAGCTTATGTTCTTTGTATCATTTGTTTGGGGGTATTTTTTTAAGTTCCGGGGTACCTGTGCAGGATGTGCAGGTTTGTTACACAGGTAATCGTGTGCCATGGTGATTAGCCGCACCTGTCAACCTGCCTCCTAGCTATTAAGCACAGCATGCATTAGCTCTTCTTTCTGATGCTCTCCCTGCCCCCGTCCCCACCAACAGGTCCTGGTGTGTGTTGTTCCCCTCCCTGTGTCCATATGTTCTCATTGCTCAACTCCCACTTATAAGTGAGAACATGCAGTGTTTGGTTTTCTGTTCCTGTGTTAGTTTGCTGAGGACAATGGCTTCTAGCTCCATCCATGTCCCTGTAAGGGACATGAGCTTGTTCCATTTTATGGCTGCATAGTATTCCATGGTGTATATGTACTACATTTTCTTTATCCAGTCTATCTTTGAGGGGCATTTGGGTTGATTCCATGTCTTTGCTATTGTGGGTTTTTTTTTTTTTTTTTTTTCTGAGACAGAGTCTTGCTCTATTGTCCAGGCTGGAGTGCCGTGGTGCGATCTTGGCTCACTGCAAGCTCCGCCTCCTGGGTTCACACCATTCTCCTGCCTCAGCCTCCCGAGTAGCTGGGACTACAGGCACCCGCACCATGCCCAGCTAATTTTTTGTATTTTTAGTAGAGATGGGTTTTCACCGTGTTAGCCAGGATGGTCTCGATCTTCTGACTTGGTGATCCGCCCACCTCGGCCTCCCAAAGTGCTGGGATTACAGGCGTGAGCCACTGCACCCGACCTATTGTGGGTATTTTTAAAGACCACAACATAGAGGTGTTTGTTTTTCTTTTACAAAATAAAACAAGTCTAAGATTGAAGAAAGATTTGCTCTGTTGTTCCCATTTTCGTGGGACTAGTGTTGCTATTCCCATTATTAGGGTTGGTCTATTTTGAAAAACACAAAACCAAACCCTGCAGGTACATTTGATTAGCATGGAAGAGTTAAATGCCAAAGTTATTGTACAAAGAGAAATAAGAGACATTGAGCATTACAAAGACCTGACAAGTCTATGTGGCATGAACACAGGCTGAAAATTAAGCCCTGGGTGACTTCAGGTACAGCTTTGGGAAACGATGCAGGGAGCTGGCTGGGAATGAAGGGATGTGCCCCCTCTAGTGGTCAAAAGAGGTGGGGTTGGGGGCTATGCCTTGGATTCTTTAATTATCTACCCCCAGCCACATACAACTTTCTAAACTTTTTTCCTTAACTTTTTTTTTTTTTAAGGGAGGACAAAAACTGCCACCCTCCACATTGTTCTCTGAATTACTTTTAAAAGACAGTTTTTTAATTTGTCCATAAAACATTTTTCTGGCTCACCACAATGCTGTAAAAGCAACCACTCCAGGAGTCATAGGACTCTGTGGTCTTCAGTTGCAACCCCTTCTCTCTTTATGCCTTTGTAAAAATTTGTATTTAGTTAGCTAATTTTTTTAAGGGACAGGGTCTTGCTCTGTTGTCAAGGCTGTGGTGCAATGGTGCGATCATAGCTGACTGTAACTTCGAACTCCAGGGATCAAGTGATCATCCTGCCTCAGCCTCCTGAGGAGCTGGGACCTCAGGCATACACCACAACATCTCACTAATTTTTGTATTTTTTGTAGAGTCAGGGTCTCACTCTGTTGCCCAGGCTGGTCTCCAACTCCTGGCCTCAAGCAATCCTCCCACCTCGGCCTCCCAAACATGTTGCGATTAAAGGTGTGAGCTACTGTGCTCAGCCCCAGCCTTTCTTATCTAACTTAAATGTTGAACCCGATGACCCAAACACATTTCCTTTGTTTCATCTATTTAAATTCTTTGTAAATTCTATGCGCTATATAGCAAGGCTAGTTCTTTAATGATTACTCACTTGCAAAATAAAAAAAAAGATATAATAATGCTAATGAGACTTTGCTTTTATAAGAGGTAATGTGATATACAAAATAAAAGCATGATGTAATTTCCTCAAGCAATTTCTTTGGGAAAATAAAAAAGGAAGTTGATAGTCTAGTGGAGACATCAAATTAGAAACCATTACTTCATTCATGCTGTGGACCGAAAACCAGATTCCTTTCGGAGGGCTCAGACCACTGTGTATCAATCACACGACAAATGGGAGCGTTTTAAAAACTCTAAACAACTGCTTGGTGAAACATTCCAAGAACCACCTCTGAGAAGGCAGTCTATTGATAACGTGGTTCTTTTTGGCTCTAAAAATCCCAAGCATGTGGGTGAGCAGGTGCACACGATCTTCTGTCCTCTTTTTCCCGTGGAGTTCATCAGTGACTATGATCTGATGGAGGAAAGCTCTGCTAAGAACACAAGGAGACTTAAAAGATGGCGATATGGCACAGCAGCTTAGGAGAGCAGGTTTCAGTCTAGAGACGGGAAGTTTTGAGCCTTCAGTGGTTAGAAAAATTCCTTCTCCTCTGCCTTCTCTCCTTCCCCTCAAGGCATCGATGTGTGGAATATAAACCATCTTTATATTTGAGAGGTTGACATCTTGTCTTAACATACTTACCATCGTAATGGTCACAGCAATTCAAAGGGAAGGAGACATGCAGCCCCATTCAAGCACAGGAAGTGGACAGAGTGTCCAGAGACTTGCGAAAGTGAGAGGACAAAGCTAACTAAAAAGCCAAGTGCCTCAGACTACCAGATGACCCAGTAATTTTACTTTGGGGACTAAGCCCTGAAGAAGTGAGGACCACCTTGCTAGTGGCTGAAAATACAAAGAATAATGACGTACTCCTTGCTACCTAGGTTTAGCCTAGTAGGAGGGAAAGACTTCCAAACAGATCGTAATAGCACAGGGTCATAAAAGCAACCAGAGAAGTGTAATCAAACTATAGCATTAGTTCAGAGGTGAGCATGAATCACCCTATTTAGGGTCACGGGAGCCAGGAAAGGCTTCTACAGAAGGGCTTTGAGGGATGTGTAGGAGTTCACTTGACAGGTACAGTGAGAAAGCACATTTTAAGAAGAGAAGAGAATATATACCAGTGGTTCTCAACATTAAGCCTGCATCAGAACCACCTGGAGGGCTCATGAAAACACAGATCTCTGGGCCCTGTCCTCCAGTTTCTGATTCACTGGGTCTGGGGTAAGGCTTAGGAATTTGTTTTTTTTAACGAGTTCCCAGGGGATGCTGACGCTGTTGTTCTGGGGACCCCACTTTGAAAACTGTTAACTTACATGAAGAACTGAAGCATGAAGTCACAGCCCGCGTCTGGGGAACTGTAAGTACGTCCGTGTTGCTGGAATTTGAAGTGTCTGAGCAATATGGTTAGAGGGTTAGGGAGGAGTCTCAAATGCCAAGCTGTGGGCAAGCAAAATCAAGAAACGCGCATTTGTGCATTCCAGGAGCAGGTGGCGCTATGCTATTGTAACTTTCAATCCCAACTGACACGCCTATTTTCCAGAGGAGGAAATTGTGGAACACAAGGTTCACTGATTGGTCCAAATTCCCCATTTAAGTAAGTGATGGATCTGGGATTCTAAACTGGGCCTGGGAAGACGCTAAAGCCCTGTTTTTCTTCCTTGCCAGGGGCTCCATGCTAGAGCCCTTAAAATTAAATCTCTACAACAGAGGCATTGGGGAGAAAAATAATCAGGAAATACCTTGGGCAGGAGAGTATGGGATAGGTCGGAAGGGGCTTACACCAGACTTAGTCCCCACAGTGTGGGGAGACTGCAACAGTTGAACGGACAGACTCTCAGATGTGATGTGACCGCAGAGCTGGAGAAGGCCGATTGGAGAGGAGAGGTGGGAAGGAGGACCTGGGGCCCTGCTGGCTGATAGGGTGTGATGTGCACCATTGAGGACTTGACTTTGGAGAGATACCTGGTGAAGCCAGCGAGCAAGGCAGGAAGTGTCGGAGGGGCACGTCATGAAGACATCCTGGGACACGAGGACCCACACGCTCCCTCCTTCCCGGTTACCCAGCCTTCTTCTAAGCCTTTCATCACTCTGACCGGTTAATTTTGTTCTTTTATTTTCTCGTCTCATTCTCTTTGGATTTCTCTTCTGTCTTCACGCTCATTATCAGGCTAGCAAATTGTTGACTGGATGTAAATTTTAAAAGGAAAAATGTCAGCAGGCAGCTGGACAAGAGAGAAGAAATAGAACTCCAAATGTTGCAGCCCAGGCTTCTTGGGAGAGCACGTCCTCCTTCTCATGAACAGGGAGAGCAAATGGTGTAACTGACACCCCTAAGTTCACCACAACACTTTGCAATATTAGCTTCATTTTCTGCCCTCTGGAGGATTTTAAAAGCGTATTTCAGATCTTATAACACCTCTAAATACTTTAGAATGTGTCTCTAAAAATAGGGACATCTTCCTACTAACCATGGCACCATCATCATCACACATAAAAGATTAACACAATTCACTGAATCATCTAACACCCAGTCATATTCAGATGTCCCCAGTTACTCCCAATGTCTTTTCCTCCAAGATTTTATAAAAATATTTTCAAACATCAGACGAATTGAAGGACTGTTACAGTGAGCACCTACATATCCACCACCTAGTTGTGGAATTACCATTTGGCTGTGTGCTTTCTTGTATACCTGTCCGTCTATCCATCTTTCCAGTCATCCATGAATCCATCTTAACTTTTCAGTGCATTTCAAAGTGAGATGCAGATATCAGCGCCCTTCCCCCTAAACACTTCAGCAAGAGTATCATTTGCCGGAGTCCAGTATTTATTAGGTTTTTTTCCTTTTGAGGTAAAATTGACATATAATAAAAGACCCAAATTTCCAGTATAATATTTGATGAATTGAGCAAATAGTTATCTAACCTAAACCGCTGTGAAGATACCGAACATTTTCATCACGCCAGAAGGTTCCCCATGTCCCTTCCTATTCAAACCACCCACTCCACGCAACTCCTGATTTGATTTTTTCCTATCACTGCATCTTCTGGAAGTTTGTATAAATGGCATGGTGCCCTTGTGTAAGGCTGCTTTTACACGCCATAATGCTTTTGTTATGTACCTATGTCATGTGTGTCTCAATAGCCTCTGACTTTCACTGCTATGCAGTAGCCTGTCACATGGTGGGTCCACCATTTACTCATCCAGCACTTGCTGAGGGACATTTGGCCTGAATCTTCTTTTTGGCGATGATGAGTAAAGCTGCTCTGAACATTTTCATGTACAGGTTTTTTTGTGGACTCTCGCAAACGTCTCCTACTGCTGGTTTATTTTAACCATGGTGCAACCAAGGTTTCCACCCTGCAGCCGATTGTTGTGCTTCTGACGTTTCCTTTAATTAAGTCAGAGGGGCCCAGTCAACCCCCCTGTTGTAGCCACAGCCCGGTTACCTGCCAGGCATGCGAAGGAGCTAAGTTCTCAGAGTAACAACAGCTACTGAGCTGCTTGTGTAGACCTTAGGCTTGGGATTGGAATGGTTTCGTTGTACACCTGCCCGTTGTTACGGGGAAGAAAGACTCCAGGCTGGACATCTCAGAACTAAACTAATTAAACTAATTAACCTAATCCCGCCCTCTTTCTCGGCCATTTTTGTTGGTGATGCTGCACTGTCGGTCCGCAGCCACAAGGGGGCACCTGTGTGCTTTGTATGATTTAAAATTTTCATCTGGCAATTAAAAAAAGTTCTCCCAGAAAAATCAGCATTTTAAGATGTTTTCCCTGTTTCCCATTCTATTGAATCCAATGGTGACATTTATTCAATTGTTCAATACATATTTACCGGATACCCACCATGACTAATGCGTTGTGCTATGCGCTGTGGGTGGTGAAGAAATGAAATAGAGGATTCCTCCCTTTGGGACTCTTCTGACCCGCAGAGAGGGGAGAGAACCGCAGTACAGCGCGGCGTGTGCTTGAAGTCGGAAGAATGGGGTGAAGCTGTGGAGATTCAGGTGGGTAGGAGCTGGTATCGCGATATTCCGGGAGGCCATGATGTCAAGAGCAAGTGAAGAGACCAGAAGGTTCTGGCACCCAGGATCTGTTTAGGGAGGCTGGAAGGGGTTCGATGGTCCAGAGCTAGGGAATTTGGAACTTATTCATGATGTTGAATGACACGGGGAGTTTTCAGTGGGGAAGTGACTGGTAGTGTTGAATTGGAGAAGAAAGAGAAGAGGCAGGAAACTCTCTGTGGGGGCAATTTGGGGGTGATGGGGTCCATGCTGGGGTGACCCTGGGAGAATGGCTGAGAATCATCTCTGAGTGTTGTAGGAATGAAGATCACTTGGGGAGAGGAGAGAGAGAACATTCTGGAATGTTCTGAGAATCATTACAGAATTATTGCAGACCACTTGGGGAGAGGAGAGAAAGAGAATACCCTGGAATGTTCTTGGAGCACCATTTTGAAGTTTGGTTTTCAAAGTCAAATAGCTTTGCATTATATGAAAACTTTCACTCAGATGCTTCCAAGTAGGGTCAGTGGCGAGTTGTTCTGCCTGTTAAAGAAAAAATTATTACAGACTCATGCCTGTAATCCCAGCACTTTGGGAGGCCGACTCGGGCGGATCACCAGGTCAGGAGATCAAGACCATCCTGGCTAACACTGTGAAACCCCGTCTCTACTAAAAATACAAAAAATTAGTCGGGTGTGGTGGCGGGCGCCTGTAGTCCCAGCTACTCGGGAGGCTGAGGCAGGAGAATGGCGTGAACCCTGGAGGCGGCGCTTGCAGTGAGCGGAGATCGTGCCACTGCACTCCAGCCTGGGTGACAGAGCAAGACTCTGTCTCAAAAAAAAAAGAAAAGAAAAAGAAAAAGAAAAAATTATCTAGAAGCTTGTTAAAACATAAGGAAGGCCAGGTGCGGTGGCTCACTGTAATCCCAGCACTTTGGGAAGCCAAAGCAGGTGGATCACGAGGTCAAAAGATCGAGACCATCCTGGCCAACACGGTGAAACCCCGTCTCTACTAAAAATACAAAAATTACCTGGGCGTGGTGGCGGGCGCCTGTAGTCCCAGCTACTTGGGAGGCTGAGGCAGGAGAGAGAATCGCTTGAACCTGGGAGGTGGAGGTTGCAGTGAGCCGAGATCACTCCAGCCTGGAGACAGAGCAAGACTCCGGAAAACAAATAAACAAATAAACAAACAAACAAGCAAACACATAAGGAAGACTTTATTAAGGACCATTTTGAGGAGTCAGGACCGTCACAGTAGGGGAGAGAAAGAGAGAGGTAAGGCTCAGCTCGGAATACAGCAAAGACAGCTGTAGATTATGGTCAAGAAGCAGAGTGGGGAATGGGGGAAAATTACTGAGAAGAGACAGAAACTGAGGATGAGGCCTCGTGGAGAAGAGGACTCCGAGGAACCTAACATTTGATCAAGGACAGAGTCTTTGTCATGCCTCAGGGATTAATCAGATCTTTTGTAAAGGGCAAATCCCAATACATAAACTGGGATGTATTTTTAAAGTGGGAAGTATTCTGATTATCTAAACGGGAGCATGAGGCAGCAAAATGGGATGAATTTGTTTTGTGCAAGGTGAAACACTAAATCACCTTTATACAAATATTCATACAAATGTTTTTATACAAATGTGAAATTGTTTATACAAAAATTTCAGTGTTCCTGAAATTATAAATCAGTGGGAAAAGTTTGACTTAAAAAATAAATTCAGTGGCAGATAAACAATTTAAGTGATTCTTTGTTTTTACCTTTGCTGAAAGAAATGGTATTAGTAACTTAAAATAGATTTGTTTAAAAAATGAGAATATAATGTATTTTTGGTCCATTGAAATAAGGTGATATGACAGTCACGCCCAGGTCCCCAGTTACTAGGCTGATTTACATAAGCATGATTTACCCTGATTTATATAAGCATCCTTCCTCCCCTACTCACTTTATTAAGTTTCAGGTTCAAATGTTTCCCTGAAACTTTTTTCAGGGAAAAAAAATATACATTTTATATTTATATTTTTAATATTTTTCTTTTCTTCTCACTCTCCTTAAAAGTCTCCTTTTCATCACTAAGGGGCAGTTTAGCCATAGGCTCTGGATTCAAATCCAGCACCTTCTCATGTTAGCTGTGTGACTTTAGTTTCCCTTACTATCAAGTGAGGATAAGAAGAGGGTTACCTCACAGGATCAGAGGAGTGCCCAGCAGGGGTGGGCACAGATCCTGGCACACTCACTGTGATTGATGTTTCTGGTTGACGTTGTCTTGGACCCAAGTCTGCTTATGTAAGATGTGAGCTCTGCTTTGTAAATTAAAAGGGAAATCTTCCTTTTTCCAACTTGCCCAGGAAGCTTTGATGTGTCCCTAAATATTTTCTTGGATCACATGTTTAAGGGTGACTCAATCCAGGAACTCAAGGATTCTGTTAATACTTCTTTTTAATGGGATCATCCATCCTTTAAAATTCATTCGTCCCTTATATATAAACCCACAGATATTAAAACCAGAACAAGAATGTATACACGGAGGAAACAAATTCCATCTTCAACACAGCACTTGCAGAGATAGAATTAACTCAGAAAGAGGCTGGACAACTTGGCCCTGGAACCCACTGTGGGAAACTATCAGCTGTGGTTTGCTTTTCTGCACCACTGACTCAGCAGCCCTGCAGTTGGGCTCTGGGTGAGTTTGCAGTGGGATAGAACGACCTTATCCTCTCTTTAAAAAACATTTCCACCCACAGGACAGCTTATCGGGAGGACTGGAACTCTGAAAGAATGAAAAAGGAGAATGAATGAAACCACACAGATTTTGTTTGCTCCTAGTGAAACAGGAAAAGAGAATAAGAACCAAAAATTTAGTATCATTTTGCCTGGAGGGTTGTTTCGGATGGCTAGAGAATAAGATTTGATGGCTTTCATAGGGATTCACAGAAGTGATCTTTCAGAAAATTATAGATACTTACTTTTAGGATTTTTTTTTTCCCTCCAACTAGTTTGGCTAATGTAATATACATCATGATAGATAACTTTTTTTTTTTTTGAGATGGAGTCTTGCTCTGTGGTCCAGGCTGGAGTGCAGTGGCGTAATCTTGGCTCACTGCAACCTCCACCTCCTGAGTTCGAGTGATTCTTCTGCCTCAGACTCCTGAGTAGCTGGGACTATAGGCATGTGCCATCACAGCTGGCTAATTTTTATATTTTTAGAAGAGACAGGGTTTCACCATGTTGGCCAGGCTGGTTTTGAACTCCTGACCTCAAGTAATCAACCTGCCTTGGCCTCCCAAAGTGCTGGGATTACAAGCGTGAGCCACTGCGCCTGGCCAACGGATAACTATTCATGAAGTATAATGTATTTTTATTGATATATTTCTTTGTAAGCACATTATGGCCTTTCAATTCAAATACAGGTGTTTCCGATTGAAATCTTGAAGGGGCAACATAATTGGATTTGACCAAATATGGGATTTAGAAGTGGAAGCAGATTCAGCCAGAATTCCTGCCTGGGACTTCCTGGGGATCAGGGAGAGGTGAAATGCACAGGAAATGTCTTCTATTGAATGCGAGGGCATGTTGATATCAGACGGTCCGGGAGGGCCGCACACTATGAACGTGATGTTCACATTCCTGGCAGTGCTCACGGCAGTAATGTGCGTTTCCTGTGCAGGGCTGCCTGGCTTGGTCATAGCTCGCCGAGTGTCCTAGTGCTGTTATTTCCTCCTGAGGCACCACTCTTCTTGTTTCCAATTTCATTTGTTGTTTTTTTAACACCGTAGAGTTTTATTTCAGTCTACCTACCTGATCTCTTATTTCATTAGCATCCATTTTTCTTAAAACTTTAAATCTTTTAGTTAAGTCTATAAATGTTTAAATATACACCCAATTATTAAAAACACTTTAATGCATAGCATCACAGTCAAAATAGATGACACATATTGTAAATTCTATGTTGCAGAAATTCTAACCTTGATTTTGAGAAGTAAAGCTCACTTCTTATAGCTAAGTAAACCTCCAGAGATAAGTGCAGTTTTAACAGTAGTCATTAACTACCCATCACCTGTCATTGCAACGCTGATGAATTACTGGTGATGATCACTGCTTGAGTGTTCACAGGCATGTGACAATTATGTCCAGTTGACAGTCAGAAAAAATCTCCAAGGCCTTTTATATGCATAGATAATGCATGATGAATTATTTGGATGAGGCTTTATACCAGTCAGAGATTTTGCTTGCAAACAATAGGAATTAACTGGCTAACTTGAGCAGAATAGGACCTTTCTCGAAGGATATTGGGCAGCGTTTGGAATCGAGAATCAGGTTTTATTTTATTTTTTCTATTTGTTTTTGAGACGGAGTCTCGCTCTGTCACCCAGGCTGGAGTGCAGTGGCGCGATCTCGGCTCACTGCAACCTCTGCCTCTTGCGTTCAAGCGATTCTCCTGCCTCAGCCTCTCAAATAGCTGTGATTACAGGTGCCCACCACCACGCCCAGTTAATTTTTTTGTATTTTTAGTAGAGACTGGGTTTCACCATGTTGGTCAGGCTGGTCTCGAACTCCTGGCCTCAAGTGATCCGCCTGCCTTGGCCTCCCAAAGTGCCAGGATTACAAGTATGAGCCACCGCACCCGACTGAAAATCAGGCTTGTAAAACCAGTAAGACCAAGAGCAGCGCCGGGCGCGGTGGCTCACGCTTGTAATCCTAGCACTTTGGGAAGCTGATCACGAGGTCAGGAGATTGAGACCATCCTGGCTAACACAGTGAGACCCTGTCTCTACTGAAAAATACAAAAAATCAGCCGGGCGAGGTGGCGGGCGCCTGTAGTCCCAGCTACTCTGGAGGCTGAGGCAGGAGAATGGCGTGAACCTGGGAGGCAGAGCTTGCAGTGAGCAGAGATCGCGCCGCTGCACTCCAGCCTGGGTTACAGAGCGAGACTCTGTCTCAAAAAAAAAAAAAAAAAAAGACCAAGAGCAGCTAGGGGCAGGTCAAGGGTCACAGGTATAGGCTGATGTGGACGCCGCCGTAAGTCCTGCCATTATCAGACACTGGCCACTGCCCTAGGCATCTGTCCTGGTCTCTGGGGCCCTGCAGCCTCTGACACCTGCTGTCCTGATGGGCCTTTGGTGCTGTCCTGCTGCTGTGGAACTCCCACTGGATCTCTGTGTCACAGCCTCAAGGGGCAGGTCCTGAGCGTGGGCATCTGCGTTAGCGCCCTGTGGTTGCCCTATCAAAGCCCACGTGCCGGGTGTCTTATAACAGCAGAAGTTGACCCTCACACTTCTGGAGGCCAGAAGACCACAGGGCCATGTGCCCGCCGAGGCCCTAGGAAGGAATGTGTTTTGTGCCTCTCAGCTTCCGGGGACTGCGGCGATCCTCAGCTTCACTGGGCTTGGGGATGTTTCACTCCCATCTCTGCCTCCATTTCCATGCGGCCAGCTTCCTTCTGCGTGTGTCTCTGCGTCCAGATTTCCCTCTTCTTAGAAGGACACCAGTCATACTGGACTTAGGGCACACCCTAATCCAGTATGACCTCATCCGAACTTGATTACATCTGCAAAGTCCTTCTTTCCAAATAAGGTCACCTTCACAGGTACCGGGTTCCAGGCTGAGGCCACATGCCTGCGCCGCAGCTCCCGGGGCTGGGTTATCTGCACCTCAGCCTTCACTGGCCGTCGCGGGCTGTGGGACCTGCCTCACTGCACACCCCACGGTATGGGGGTCTGCACCTCAGCCTTCGCTGGCCGTCGCGGGCTGTGGGACCTGCCTCACTGCACACCCCACGGTATGGGGGGTTCTCCCAGAGAGGAGGGATGCTTGACATTCATCAAAGAGACTTTCCCCAACTATATGGCTTCTTGCAACAATGAGATTACACCAGCTCCATCAGCATACCGGTAAAATGGAACAACCGCTAGGGAATATCTTTAATTCTTTCTTCTGCCTTTGTTTTTATGATCTTGTTTTAATCATGAATGATTGTGGAGTAAATGTTGACCTGAGGGACTCAAGTTGAATGGAGTCTTTCTCCCAGGTGAGGACCCTGAAGCCGCCCACACCGATCTCTTTTCCGCGGGAGGTGTTCCACGGTCACCGTATTAATCCCAAGTTCCATCTTACCCTGAGTCAGAACTCTTTTGGCAGAAACATGTATCTCTGTGGCACTGAATGAGAGGATGGGTTCCAGGAGCATCAGGAGACTGAATGTTTGCCCTGTCACAGGCATTTCTTCCTGGGCCTAGAGACTGGCAGGGGTTCCTGCATCCCTAAGCAGTGACCCCTGCACCAGGTGAAGGAAGAGCCCCCTTCCAGCAACGCAGGACGAGCGAGGACCTCCCCCCTGCCCTGCTTGTCCTTCCTCTGCCCAGTGCCCTGCATGGCTGTTTAGGAGAGTGACGTGTGGAAGCCACTCAGTGAGCAGAGGGTCTCTTAGTGAGGCTGTTTGTTTCCTGGGGCGTGGGTCAGGGAGCCCCTACCCTGGTTGAGAATCACTGAGGTAGGCCAGGATTTTGGATTCCATCCCAAAATTAGAGGAACAGAGTACATGCATGCCTTAGGCTCTGGGGGTGCTTCCACTGCGCCTGTTTGCACGAGTCTGGGCCTCTCCCTGTCTTTTGCTGCCAGCTCTTCATCACTGGTCAAGAGAGGCCACCGAAGCTGGCACAGTGGCTCATGCCTGTAATCCCAGCACTTTGGGAGGTCGAGGTGGGCAGATCACCTGAGTTCAGGAGTTCGAGACCAGCCTAGGCAACATGGCAAAACCCCATCTCTACTAAAAATATAAAAAGTAGCTGGGTATGGTGGCAGGCACCTGTAATCCCAGGTACTCTGGAGACTGAGGCAGGAGAATCATTTGAACTTAGGAGGCGGAGGTTGCAGTGAGCCGAGATTGTGCCACTGCACTCCAGCCTGGGCAACAGGACGAGACTCCATCTCAAAAAAAAAAAAAAAAGAAAAAGAAAAAGAGAAGCCACCAAATGCATGATGGAGCTGCTGGGGATGACAGCACTGCACCAGAAGCAGAGGCCCCCGACTTCCCAAAGAGAAGACAAAGGAACAGCTTTTCTGCGTTCCTTCGTATTTTTATTGTAGGTACCTCAGCTCCTTAATGAAACTTAAATATTAGGAGAAGAGCAAAGTTAACTCAACAAATATTTAAAGCCAGGCCCTGCTGTGAGAAGAGAAATGAACTTCTCTTTGGAGACAAAAATCTCTGCTGTCGCAGGGTCTGTCCTCTGGCAATGATGAGCTTAGTACTGGATGTAACATCATAAAATTATGACCGCTGCTCTGGGGGAAGCTGCTGTCAAATAATTCAACTCTCCTCCCAAGCTTTAGATCTCTGTAGTTCCTTTCAATCTCCTCTCCTTAGCTTCACACCCTATATTCTCAGAGAGGAGGGGACACAGCACCTCAGAAAGCCACGTGGGTACTCTCTGGGTCATGATGGCGTTAGCAGCGTTAAGATACTGTGAGACTTGGGTAACTCTTGGGGTGTCCAAGGTGCTGTGCTTCTGTTCATAATCCCGGGGACTCAGTGGTTGTGTCTGGGCTTGAATTTGAAGCCCAGAGCCTATGCAACCCTTCGCGCGTCCTCCTGAAGAGGGTTGAGCTTTGGGGATTTTCAACATGCAGACAAAGGAAATGATTGCAGATCAATATTGCAGATGCTGTGGCAAAGTATCCATTTCTCCCCTTTCAACATCCAAAGGTCTTGCCTCCTGGCAGCTGCTTTGCTGTAGGGTTGAGGGAAGGACAAGAAGAGCTGCGTGCTGTGACAGCTGCTGTGTGTCTGGGAGTTTCTGTGGTCAAAACTGGAGTTACGTGGTTTAGATGCTGGATCTAAGACTTTAACCAGGGGATGAAAAGGCTGGGGGGAGTGCCCTGAATTGCAGGATCACTTTCTTTTTTTTTTTTTTGAGACGGAGTCTTGCTCTGTCGCCCGGGCTGGAGTGCGGTGGCCGGATCTCAGCTCACTGCAAGCTCCGCCTCCTGGGTTTACGCCATTCTCCTGCCTCAGCCTCCCGAGTAGCTGGGATTACAGGCACCCGCCACCTCGCCCAGCTATTTTTTTGTATTTTTTAGTAGAGACGGGGTTTCACCGTGTTAGCCGGGATGGTCTCGATCTCCTGACCTCGTGATCCTCCCGTCTCGGCCTGTAATCCCAGCACTTTGCAGGATCACTTTCTGACCCTGCAGCCCATGAGGCCCAAGGAATAATCAGCTGCTGCTGGACAGAGGGGAGCCAGCACCTCTTCAGGCAAGCGGGGAGTGGTCCATGAAGAAGCTGCATGTGGCCGGGCGCAGTGGCCCACTCCTGTAATCTCAGCACTTTGGGGGGCCGAGGTGGGCAGATCACTTGAGGTCAGGAGTTCTAGACCAGCCTGGCCAATGGGGTGAAACCTCGTCTTTACTAAAACTACAAAAATTAGCAGACTGTGATGGCGCACACCTGTAATCCCAGCTACTTGAGAGGCTGAGGCAGGAAAATCACTTGAACCTGGGAAGTGGAGGTTGCAGTGAACTGAGATCGCGCCACTGTACTCCAGCCTGGGTGGCAGAGGGAGACTCCGTCTCAAAAAAAAAAAAAAAAGCAAAGAAGCTGCATGCACAGGAGTGTTCATTCTCAGAACAGAGTCTGCAGAGTCGGGTGACAGCAGTGCAGTCAGAGGGGCGAGCAGAGGGAGAACATGAGAGTGCCTATTTGTGTGTTTCATGTCACATCATTGTGAAATTTTAATTTTTGGATCTATTTTTAGGGCATGTAACATATAATACAGCAGCCCACGTGACACACACACACACACACGCATGCAGCAACTATAGAGGTGCACTGCTCGGATCTCCCTTTAAGAAGGAGCTTGCTTAGGCAGGGAGTGAGGTTACCTGGCAGCCTCCGGTCATTCAGTGTGCCTCAGGTTCCCTTCAGCTTCTGAGCAGAGGCAGCCCGGCCCCACACGAAGCACGGCAGGCGTCCTTGGGCCTGGCCATTTCTGCTCAGTGGGGGACTCCTCCAGTGGGCCGTCTTTGCTCTGGAGCCTGGTGGTGCCGGCAGTGGCTGTCAGATCTGCATGGCAATGGAGGCTCGCCCTGCCCACTCCTGTGCCTCTCTCGTCTATCTTTTATAGGAGTCACCTGCAATTAACCTCAGCTTCCTACCTGCATCTCAGTGTCTGCTTCCTGCAGGACTCAACTATCACTATGCTCATTTTTTTTCCTGGTAGGGATGCACGATTAAAAATATTTGAAGATCTTGTTGCAGAGGGTACCGTGGGATGGTTTGAGAGGGAAGGGAGACTGCTGAGGAGAATTCCTGGCTCCTGCGGCCTCACTGATCTTCTATCATGTACCCATGTAGTGAGGGAGGGTCGCATTCACTCCTGCTTTCTAGGTGGAAACACTGGGAGCCCACAGATTCTGCTAACTTGGCATGTTACAGGCTGGGAGGCAGTGAGTATGCCTTGGGATTCAGGCTTGAAGAGTTTAGTGAACACAAGACTAGGCTCATCTGTTTCCAAAATGGAAATGATGATGATGATATTTTGTAGACCAGGGTCCTAAAAGGAGGTCAGCAGGCAGAGGAAAAGGCCTCTCTTTGTTTTTTCATTTCCTACTGGCAATAGCTCTTTGCATGAGTGGCTGGGCTGGGGTTGGGGGTGGCAGTGCCACTGCACAAACCCAGTCTGTTCTGTTTGCAGATGTGTCAGGGGCTGAGCAGGGAAGGACACTATTTCACAAAGCTTTCCTGTGGGGCAGAGAGAAAAGCTGCCTGGAGAGAAGCTCTTTGAAATAAGTGTCCTCCCCAGCTCAGCCCCTGAATTTCTTTTCCTTTACATAAAATCTCTGCTCTTCAGTCTCCTTTAAAGAAGTTCATATGAGGCCAGTTAAAGTGTCAATAGGGCCAGGCTTCTCTTCTCTCTAGCACTTCCCCAGGTCTGGCAATACAGACCCTTTATGTGATTTCAAAACCTTCTGTGCTTTCAGAGCCCTTGACCTCATCTGTCTCATCTCTGACAGTGACAAACCTCCTTCTCTGAAGAACCAGATGTCAGTGGAGCACCACTCCATGACCCCAGGACTCTGCTCCGTGTGGGTCTTCCCAGAAAACCATGTGAGCACTAATCCCTGATATCAGTCTGAGGCCCAAACACACTCCCCCGTCCAAGTTACCTTCCCAGCAACCATCCTCCTGTCTTCCTTGATGACACAGAAGCCAGATTTTGTTTGGGTGTCTGCATGTCCAGCCCTAGGATGAATCATGATTAAATCAGCAAGGCCATTCTGTTCCCTTTGATAGTGACTGGTCTTTGGGGTGGGCCTGTGATTCAGGTTTCACCTATGAGACATGAGGACAAGTCTCATGAGAGCTTCTGGGAAAGATTTGCCTTCAGGACAGAAGGGGAGAAGAGCTCAATTTCTGTGAATTCAGCTACTGCTCAAGTTCTAATGAATTCCCAAACTAGGTCAAGCCATATGAAATTGCTAATATTTGACTGTTTTTGACCTACAAAAATATGACAGTTTCATATAGTCCACCCTACTACATGTCTTTCCCAGGGGAAATAGAGTAAAGAGAGAAAAGAAATTAAAGACAATGTAAGAACAGTGGAGGGTCAAATGTAAGGACAAGTAGTGACCTAGAAGTAGAGAAATCAACAAATGGAACCAAAAAGGTATTCAGAGTTGGAAGAAATTTTCCTGGAAATGAAGGAAGTACTGCATTTCAGCTTAAGAGAGCATACTATGTGCTGGAAGTATTTAGAAAGTTTGATGGACACTAAAACTACTTGGGTTCAGTCAATGAGCTTTAGGTCAGTTAATAAGCTTTAGGATAAAGAAAGAATTTTTCAAGTATTTGAGCAAAACAGGTAAGTAATATTTAGGAAGGATAAATAAGACTTTAGACATTCCACATCAATATTAAGAGCAAGAAAATAGTGGGGCCATATCTATAAAATCTGAGGAAAACAATGTGCAACCACGGCTTTTATACCCAGCTAAGTTGTCATGTAAGCATCATGATGTGACTTAAGTCAGGGGTCCTCAACCCCTGGGCCATGGACCGGTGCCTGTCTTTGGCCTGTTAGGAACCAAGCTGCACAGCAGGAGGTGAGCAGTGAGTGAAGCTTTGTCTGTATTTACAGCTGCTCCACATTACTCACATTACTGCCTGAGCTCCACCTCCTGGCAGATCAGCAGCAGCATTAGATTCTCATAGGAACACACACCCTATTGTGAACTGCACATGTGAGGGATATACATTGCATGTTCCTTTTGAGAGTCTAATGCCTGATGATCTGTCACTATCTCCCATCACATCACCCCTAGATGGGACCGTCTAGTTGCAGGAAAACAAGCTCAGGCTCCCACTGATTCTACATTATGGTGAGTTGTATAATTATTTCATTATATATTATAATGTAATAATAATAGAAAAAAAGTACACAATAAATGTGATGTTCTTGAATCATCCTGGGATCATTCCCTACCCCCCATCTGTGGAAAAACTGTCTTCCATGAAACTGGTCCCTGGTGCCAAAAAGGTTGGGGACCACTGACTTAAGTTTTAAAAGGATAATTCTAGCTGGCATGTGGAGAGGAAATTAGGAGGAATGGATGCTCAACGGTTTCCCACATAATTCAGGATGAAACCCAAAGCATTTAGCAAGGTCTCTAAAGCCCTCCTTGAGCTGGCTAACTGCCATCTCCTGACTCTGTCTTGTCACCACTCCCCCTCTCTCACTATGCTCCAGTCACACTGGTATCTTTGTTGTTCCTTGAACACTCTTAGCACATTCCTACCTCAGAGACTTGCACTTTTTGTTCTGGAATGGTCTTTCTCCTAGCTGTCTGCATGGTTCCCACATTACATTAGATCTCCAATCAAACGTCATCTTATCTGTGAGACCTTCCCCACCACTCTGCCCTCTTTTTTCTCAAGAAGGCTTATCACCACTTAGTGTGTTTTTTATATTTGATGACTTGTTCCGTTTGTTGATTTCTCCTTCATGCAAATGTAAAGGCAATAGGTTGTCATTTTCAAATATTGGAGACTATAATGTTTATTAAGTTTTTTTTTGGAAAAAGTTATTTGAAGATAAGACCTAGTGAATGCAGAGTTGAATGGAAAAGCTGTAGCAAAATAATTAATACAGAATCAGTGCAGGCAGCTGGGCATGGTTGCATGTGCCTGTTGTCCTAGCTACTTGGGAGGCTGAGGTGGAAGGACTGCCTGAGCCTGGGAGTTCAAGGTAGCAGTAAGCTATGATGGGACCACTGCACTCCAGCCTGGATGACAGAGGGAGACCCTGTCTCCAAAAAAAAAAAAAAAAAAATCAGCATAGGAACACAGTGGAGCAACATTTACAACATTCCAAAGAGAGGAACTGACACCTAGAATTTTATACCCAGTCACGTTGTCCTTATATTATAAAGGCAACAGAAACATATTCTCAAGCAGGAAATACTCCTCTTGATATAAAATGAACAAAAAAACCCCCACACTATTAAGTTGGTCAATTCCTGAAAGTCTACTTTCACTTTCTTATTCTTTGTTGAAATCCAAGTAAAATTAAGTATAATACTTTTTATTTTAAAATAGTGTGTTTAGTGTGATATCACTTTTATAAAACTTGATCTATCTGCATGCCTGCCCATCTGCTCACCCGTTATCTACCCACCCACACACCCACTGCCCATCTTCCATCTCTCTCATACAAATAGCAAGATATTTGGAATGACATCCACCTAATGTTCGTGAATGTTATTTAGGGGTAGTAGGAGTTGGAAATTTTTTTCTTTTTTGTACTTTTCTGGATTTCTTGAGTTTTAATAATTGACGAGGTATCAATTTTATAAAAACAATAAAATCATTCTTATGCCTCTTCTACCTCCCAGTAGGATCATTTCACTGCTTTGAGCATGATGTTCAGACTTCCTCCTTACCTGGCACTGCCAGGCTCCCGGGTCTCCTCCCATGCACCCTCCCCACCCCACCTCCTGAGGCCCAGGTCCCCCGCAACACACCCTGCTCTCCCTCATTCCTCTGCGTGCTTTGCACATGTGGGGACTTCTTCTTGGGAAGGCCTTCCCCTAACCAGCCCCTTTATCTCCTCACCTGACCAACCTCTACCCATCCTGCAGCCTCAGCCTAGGCCTCAGGTGAGATAGTTCCCTGCGTTGTGGTTTTGTAGAGATGGGGTTTTGCCATGTTACCCAGGCTGGTCTTGAACTCCTAAGCTCAAGCGATCCACCTGCCTTGGCCTCCCAAAGTTACACAGTGAATAAGATGCAGGGTTAAGGCAGGGTTGATCGTGCCTTAACCATGCATCTTATTCACTGTGGTAGAATGTCAGCTCCATAAGAGCCACATGCATCTTATTCACTGTGCCAGCCGCTGACCTGGCACAGAGTCAGTAGCTAGTAAATTAATGCAGGAAGGAAGATAAGGAGGGGAAACAGGACAGACAGACTATAAATACTAACCGGCTGCCCAGCCAGCTTCCAGCTAAAATCCCATCCTCTGTTGTTGTTCTTTCATTCATCTCTCTTAGAAAGGTAGGATGACTGGCAGATTCTCCTGAAAGGTGCAGGTGAAGGTAAGATAGTGGATCTGGGGCTCATGGCCTGTGACAGTGACAACGATGGCATTGATAGCAGCAACTGCCTTTGGTCAAGCTCCTGCCATTAGCCAGCTGCTGGGCCATGCACCCTCTGTGGGTTCTTGGTGAAGGTCCCTGGAATCCTAGGCTTCCAAGGCAGTGTGAGGCAACCAGAGGTAAGAAGTGGGAATGGAAGAGCCGAGAAAATGTGTGACTTCTGGACTGAGACAGGAAGGCAGCTCCTGGGGTCTCTGTGTGGTTGCTTTGCCTTCTGTGGCTGGGGTGTTTCTCCTCCCCCATGTCCCTGCCTCCCCTTCCCTGACCATCCACACAAGCTCCCAGCGGGGCCTGCTCCTCCACAGGGAACTTCCTGATTGACCTTGCCTTACTTTGAGCACTCGTCAACTTTTTATTCCCAAAGAGCTATTGTATTAAGTTCAAAAATATATTTTCCATTTATGGATATATCAAATGTTACCATTCTCAAGTCATCAAGATTTTTTTTTTTTTTTTTCTTTTTTTAGGCAGAGTCTCACTCTGTTGCCAGGCTGGAGTGCAGTGGTGCGATCTCGGCTCACTGCAACCTGCACCTCCTGGGTTCAAGCGATTTTCCTGCCTCAGCCTCCCGAGTAGCTGGGACTACAAGTGTGCGCCACCATGCCCAGCTAATTTTTGTATTTTCAGTAGAGATGGGGTTTCACCATGTGGCCAGTATGGTCTCGATCTCTTGACCTCAGGATCTGCCTGCCTCAGCCTCCCAAAGTGCTAGGATTACAGGTGTGAGCCACGGCGCCCGGCCGACTACATTCGTTTTTGTCTCAAGGTGAATTAAGGTTCCTCAAAGACAGCAAATCTTCATGTTCTTAGTCTCTTCTAGCAAAATAAAACTCTGCCCATGAGTAAATGTTTGTTCACTGAATGAATAAGTAAAAACATTTACAAGTATTATTTTGGGGCTTGGGAAAGTTATCCAGTTTTGAATTGACTTGGAGTCTAGAAGATTCCTGGATAAAATGGTTTTTCCCATTGTCACCATAAAATTGGATATGTGTATAAAAAGTAGGTGATTCACTAACATTAAAAACATTTCTTTTTGGGCTGGGCACGGTAGCTCATAGCCGTAATCCCAGCACTTTGGGAGACCAAGGTGGGTGAATCACATGGGCCCAGGAGTTCAAAACCAGACTGGGCAATGTGGCAAAACCCAGTCTCTACGAAAAACACAAAAATAGGCTGGGTGTGGTGGCTCACGTCTGTAATCCCAGCACTTTGTGAGGTCAAGGCAGGTGGATCACAAGGTCAGGAGATCAAGATCATCCTAGCCAACTAAAAATACAAAAATTAGCCAGATGTGGTGGCTCACACCTGTAATCCCAGCTACTCAGGAGGCTGAGGCTGGAGAATCACTTGAACCCGGGAGGTGGAGGTTGCAGTGAGCCGAGATCGTGCCAGGGCACTCCAGCCTGGGTGACAGAGCGAGACTCCATCTCAAAAACAAAAACAAACCAAAACCCACAAAATTGGCTGGGCATGGTGGCATGTGCCTATAGTCCCAGCTACTCGGGAGACTGAGGTGGAAGGATTGCTTGAACCCAGGAGGTTGGGGCTGTACTGAATTCCAGCCTGGGCAACAGAGTCAGACCCTGTCTCAAAAAGGAGAAAAATAATTCTTTTTGTCCTATGGCTGGAAAGTAAATGTTAAGAACCAGCACCAAAGGTAAGACTTTCCCATGATTATCATTTTTTTGTTTTGTTTTTTGAGACAGAGTCTCACCCTGTTGCCCAGCTGGAGTGCAGTGGGGCAATCTCAGCTCACTGTGACCTCCACCTCCCAGGTTCAAGTCATTCTCCTGCCTCAGCATCCCAAGTAGCTGGGATTACAGGCATGCGCCATCACACCTTGCTAATTTTTGTATTTTTAGTAGAGACAGGGTTTCAACATCTTGGTCAGGCTGATCACAAACTCCTGGCCTCAAGTGATCCACCTACCTTCGCCTCCCAAAGTGCTGGGATTACAGGTGTGAGCCACTGCACCCAGCCCTGTGATTGTTCTTAAGTCTGTACTGTGCTTTATGCCTCAGTTTCCACAGTTAAAACACACTATTTTATTACGCACATTATAGGAGCAATTTGTATTTATAAACTTGGCCTTCACCTTCAACTTATGAAGATTTTAATATAGCCCAAATGAGTTTGGGGTCTGTGTAAATTCAGTTTTCTTTATTTGGCTCCTTCCTTTAAGGAGTCAGGCTAATGCAAGAAAATCCAATAATTAGATCTTTTGGATTTCAAATAACTGTAAGAGGAAGAGGTGTTTATCTAATGTTTTAGGCATAATGCATGTTTTTTTCCCGTAGGCCAGGGTGTGTGTGTGTGTGTGTGTGTGTGTGTGTGGTTATTCTTAACTTGAAAAAGCAAACACTTGTTTTCCCTGTTAGTTCTTTCCTCTGGGGATTTTGTAGACGTTGTGGAAATGTGACCTGTGAGTCTGTGTCTGAATACATGCTAGCAGATGGAAGGAAGGCTGCCTCCCATCTCTTGGGAAATGGTTTCACCCAGTTACTCTTTGGTCCAGATGGTTGAGTTAGGTGAAGACATTAGTATTTCACTTCCTAGTAAAGAGACTGTTTAGAAAAAAATATTTCGTGAGGACTGAAAAAACTCTTGCTAAATCTATTTGCTTCCAAGAAACGACAGGTTTTAAGGGATGGGGAAGTGGCCTTAGCTTGGGCTGTGGGAGAGTTGCCGACAAAGGGTCTCCAGAACACTCACACCGAGCCATCCGGGATCTAATTTTCTGGTGATGAAGAAATCAGATTAATCCTTTGGTATGATTTTCCCCTCCCAAGAGGCATTCATATCTCCAGGGCATGTTGGGATTTCCATAACAGGCTGGGAAAGTCCTGTTGTCTCCTGAGTCCCCAACACCCCAGATGAACGTGTCAAAAGACGGCTCCCAGCCCGGCGCTACCATGATGGATGGAGGGCCACAGATTCTGTTTTCTTTTAAGTTACAGAAAATATCTGCCCTACCTCATCGTTAGTGGGGAGAAGATGAAAGGGAAAGGGCATGTGGAAATGTGTGCTGGGGGCCCCTGCACCATCTTCCTGTGTCTGGGCCCCAGACACCTCACTGCTCCGGTGGTGCCTTCAGTCCTATAAATATTAAACTGAGCTTGGAAAGGAACCTTCAAGCTCCAAAATCTCCTCCCAGGTGCTGGTTAAGAGCCTTTTCACAAATTGGATTCTGCAGTCCTGCATTTTAGTTGAAACTCCCCACGGAAGCTCTGAACTATAAAAGAAGAGACGAATTACCAGGATGCCCCCTCCATAAAATGGAAAGCCCTACAAGCTGCTGATTAGTCTTTTTTCAGCTCTAAAAATCAAGGAAGGTCTCGGCTGGGCGGGGTGGCTCATGCCTGTAATCCCAGCACTTTGGGAGAGGCTGAGGCAGGCTTGAGCTCAGGAGTTCAAGACCAGCCTCAGCCTGAACCTGAACTGGCAACATGGCGAAGCCCATCTCTACAAAAAATACAAAAATTAGCCAGGCGTGGTGGTGCGTGCCTGTGGTCCCAGCTACTTGGGAGGTTGAGGTGGGAGGTTGGCTTGGGCTTGGGAGGTTGAGGCTGCAGTGAGCCGAGATTGCACCACTGCACTCCAGCCTGGGCAACACAGTGAGACCCTGTCTAAAAAAAAAAGTTAGGGTCGTCACAACTCTAGAAGACAGAGTGGAATTGAGTCTTTGGCTTCACGGAGAGAGTGGAGGGAGGCAGCTTAACAGGAAGAGAGTAAAGCGAGCAGAAAAAGCCTCTCAGAAAAATAAAGGCAGGGGACAGGAAGGAGAGAGGGAAAACCCCCACCTCTCGCGCTGAACAGGGAAATGGGATAGAAAACGTTCCCTATGATATGCCAACCGAGAATCAATTAGATCTGTTCCACATTTCTTTCTCCTCCTTTTCCCTTTGTGCATATTTCCTATGCAGACAGCTTCAGGACACAGTTCCGGGGGAGCTTATTTCTTCAAAACCCCCTCTCTCTGCTAGAACAGGCCGTGATTGCTACAGGGCGTACCAGCAAGGGGGCAGTCAAGCCCAACGCATGAGAAACAAAGGTCCTTCAATCTCCAAGCCCGCAGGAGAGCAGCTCCACCCACTTCTTTTGAAGTGGCCCTCTGTTTTTTCTAGGATCAAGAATTTTCCTGTAATACATTGGTCTATTTTTAAACCTACTTTCCATTCGCTGGAAGTAAAGAGTGGAAAAATATAATGAATTGTAGAAAGAAGTGGAACATAGGTATAAATGTCAATGGTGGGGTTTTATAGGCACATAGAAATCTCCCCTTTAAAAGCCATTGCGATTATTTTTAGAATGAGAATTGGTCTCAGGGTGGCCTGAGAGAAGAAACGAGAAAAGAACATTTCAACTTTTACTCTACAGTTCAAACCAGTGATGGCAGTTTGCCATCCTCAATTCAGCACGTAAACATGTGGGCTGCGCACCATCCGTGAGCGTGGCAGATGCTATGGGAGACGCTAAGGTGAGTTAGACAGGATCTCTGCACTCAAGAGGATTCCATCTGGTTAGGAGGGGACAGACAGACTCACAAATGACCATAACAGAAAGTGAAGCCCATCACAGTCACCAGTAAAGTGCAGAGCAAGTGTGAAGAGGGAGGGACCTTCCTTCAGGGGACGGGATATCTCCCATTCCGTGGAGCTGGTGGCACTGGAGACAGACCTTGAAAGATGACACTGCAGGGACTGGCCGGATGCCCACCCATCCCATTTTCTCTTCCCGGGCACGTGTTGCAGTGAGGTTAGAGTCACGTGGCTGGGCCATGCGATAGAGCCAGTCAGAAGTGGTGGAAGTGAAATATGCCACTTCTGGCCTGGCGCAGTGGCTCACACCTGTAATCCCAGAACTTTGGGAGGCCGAGGCAGGTGGATCACCTGATGTCGGGAGTTTGAGACCAGCCTGACCAACATGGAGAAACCCCATCTCTACTAAAAATACAAAATTAGCCAGTCGTGGTGGCACATGCCTGTAATCCCAGCTACTCGGGAGGCTGAGGCAGGAGAATCGCTTGAACCCGGGAGGCAGAGGTTGCAGTGAGCCGAGATCACACCATTGCGCTCCAACCTAGGCAACAAGAGTGAAACCCCGTCTCAAAAAAAAAAAGAAATATGCCACTTCCAGGTCTGACCGTAACACCCCTTGTATGGTCATCCAAGCTTGCCCTTTCCCTTCCACGTAGAGCCCACATGTTTAAGATAAGTGGTAGGAGCCAGGATCCTTGAGTGCTTATTGAAAAGAGCTGTCTGGGAGAGCTACCAACCCACATCACACTATGATATAAGAGAAGATTGAATTCAGCCACTGAGCTGCTGGAGTGGTTTGTTATAGCAAGTAGTGTCTTTAGGACAGAGGAGTAGGTTTTGACCAGTGAACATGTGGGACCTCTTCCCTGAGTCTCCTTCTGCTGAATGTACCGTTATGAGGACACTCACCACATTTACGGGGTCGCTTGTTTGATGGCAACCATTCAAGCTTCACTATTTGTACCATGAAAAAGACCTCATCTATCTTGCCCTCCCTTCCATCCCTAGAACCTAGCACAGTGCATCACGTACAGTCGGTGTTTAATAAATGGTTTGTTAAACAAAATGGGTAAGAGGGGGCTTTGTTTGGGGAACATCCAGTAGTCTAGTTTCAGGAAAGCATAGGATATTTCTACCTAAAGGAGATGGGCATTTAGGTGGGCCTCTGTGCAGGCCCTTAACAGGGTGTGAGGAGTTGGCACTTATTTTGCGGGGCTGTATCCTGAAGCATTCTCTCCTCTCCCATACGCTGTAATACTTCATGGGCCGTTTTCTTTTGTAAACTTCAAAAACTTATTACTAGTTGCCTGTATCTCCAGTCCAACTTTCAGCCTTACTTATCCTAAAAGAACAATAGAGAGAGAGAGAGAGAGAGAGAATCTGTGATCCCTGTAATATGAACCTGCTTGTTTAAAGATATCAGAAAACCTAACTCAGTTGACTTTAGGTTAAAAACCATTGGCTCATATACTGAAAAGTCCAGGATAGTTATAACTGCTTCAAGCATGGACAGATCAGGGCTCTCAAACACTGTTGTCAAAAATTTCTGATTTTTCTGCTTATTGGAAGTGATGGCATGCCAGTTCTAAGTTTAGGCTTTATTTATTTTTATTTTTTATTTTTGAGATGCCCAGGCTGGAGTGCAATGGCATGATCTCGGCTCACTGCAACCTCTGCCTCCTGGGTTCAAGTGATTCTCCTGCCTCACCTCCCGAGTAGCTGTGATTACAGGCTCCTGTCACCACGCCCAGTTAATTTTTTGTATTTTTAGTAGAGATGGGGTTTCATCATGTTGGCCAGGCTGGTCTCGAACTCTTGACCTCAGATGATCCACCTGCTTCAGCCTCCCAAAGTGCTGGGATTACAGGCATGAGCCACCACTCTCGGCTAAGCTTAGGCTTTAAAAGGCATGGCATGTTCCCACTCACCCTCATGCATCTGTGCTATTACCATGAGAAGAGCTTGCCTGGCGGACTCCTGTCCGTTTAGTCTGAGTCCCCGTATGAACACTTGGAGCCCAACCTCAGCAAATAGCCAAATTCAGCCTGGAACTATAGCTTCAAGTGCAGATGGAATGACTATGACTACCTTTCCCAGTGTGCCCAGCACTGTCCTGGTTTTAAAACTGGGAGTTCCACATCCCAGAAACCCCATCTGTCCTGGGAAGATGGGAACAGTTGGGCACCCTAAGTAGAGCCACCTAGCTGAACCTAGCAAGATCAGCCGACACTTAACCAATCTGAATGGTGAGAAATACATATTTATTGCTGAATGTCACTCAGATGTTTATGGCCTTTTGTGACACAGCAACAGCTGAGGATACAATGGCTTTACTAAAACACTGTCAAACCCCATGTATTCATGTCACAGAGAAGCACTTGTAATGCTCAAGTTCAGTATCGTGTTTGTCACAGAAATACAAGTACATCATGGAATCACAGAACTGATATGAAAATACAGAAATTATCTGGGCCAAGCTACTCTCTTTAGGCAGGTGATCACTATATGCTACTTATATTATATATTCGTTTATGTGCATCTTGCCATTCAAATCAGCAACTTGAACTCATCATAATATTCTCTAAGATTCTAGGCTGGGCACAGCAGCTCACGCCTGTAATCCCAGCACTTTGGGAGGCCAAGGCGGGGTGGACCACCCGAGGTTAGGAGTTCGAGACCAGCCTGACCAACATGGAGAAACTCCGTCTCTACTAAAAGTACAGTATTAGCCAGGCATGGTGGCACATGCCTATAATCCCAGCTACTCAGGAGGCTGAGGCAGGAGAATCACTTGAACCCAGGAGGCGGAGGTTGCAGTGAGCAGAGATTGCACCACTGCCCTCCAGCCTGGGCAACAAGAGTGAAACTCTGACTCAAAAAATAAAAAAAAAAAATGAAAGATTCTAACATTGTATCTTTGTCATGATAGATACAAAGTAAATGCTACAGATGTTGAATATGTAATGACGTATGGGAAATATTAAATGATTTGAATGACATCCATTCTCCCTGGTTCCACATAAGGTGCCTCCATATCATGCTTTCTTAGCATCTGCCTGTCCTAATACTTATCACACCTTCTTCTATTTATGTTTGTTTCTCTGTGGCCACTATTAATCTATACATTCTGGGAGGCCAGGGCCTGTGTGTGTGTTATTCCCTGTATTAGTTTGCTAGGGCTGCCATAATAAATACCACAAACTGGGAGGCTTAAGCAACAAAGGTTTATTTTCTCATTGTTTTAGAAGTTAAAATCCAAGCTCAAGGCACCAGTAGCTTTGGTTTCTTCTGCAGCCCCTCTGCTTGGCTAGCAGGTAACCTACTTCTTGCTGAATTCATATGACCGCCCCTCTGTCTGCTCATGTTTCTGGCATCTCTCTGTGTGTCTAAATTTCTTCTGCTAAGGACGCCAGTCATACTGGATTAGAGCCCACCCTGAAGACATCATCTTAACGTAATCACCTCTTTAAAGATTTAATCTCCAAATAAAGTCACATTCTGGTGTACTGGGGGGTTAGGACTTCAACATATGAATTTGGGGGGTGGTGTACAGTTCAGCCCATAACATTCCCTTAACATAGTGTCTGAATGAATGAATACATGAATGAGTGAATATGTTTGGCATAGAGATTCTCTCTAGGACATTTGGATTATTCTACCTTTTCCCCCTTCATCTGTGTCACAATTATCGGTGAAATCCAAAGCTCATACTTGCTGCTTGTTGGAAGGGTTGGAGTGATGTGCCACCTGCATTCATTTATTTGGTGAGAGCTGGTGTCATTTTACTCTCAGTGACAGCAGAGAAAGCAAAAGGCAGCATAAAAAGAGACTAACAGATACAGGAGGGGAAGATAAAGAGGATCATCTTGACCTGGTTTGAATAATCTGATGTATTTTCAAGCTTTTTACAGTTGCTAGACTGACCTTGGGCATGGGAGAAGGGATAAATCGTGGCCGGAGAGACTCACTGGTGCTCATCGTTTTACATATTCAAGTGCCCGTAATGAGGACAGTCTCATTATCAGTTTACAGGAATCTTTGCTTATGAAGTTTTTGTCTTTCAGAGAGACACTCCTTTGGGTGTCTTAATTTCAGGCACTGAGAAAGAAATATATGGGCCAAGAAGTTGGACTTTGAGCCTTAGCCACCTACGCTTTTGACTTTGTGGGTAACTTTAGGCTAATCCGTGTCTTCATTCATGATATAGCAAAGATAAAAAGCAAATGAGGTTGTAGAATACTATACCAGTGAGACTTCATTTGTATTTCCCCTTAACAGACATACTCAAATTGTTAGTCCATGGATCATCCATTTCTTTTATTTTTATTTATTATTTTTTGAGACGGAGTTTCACCCAAGTGTAATGGCACGATCTCCGGTCAGTACAACCTCCGCCTCCTGGGTTCAAGCGATTCTTCGGCCTCAGCCTCCCAAGTAGCTGGGATTACAGGCGCCCACCACCATGCCCAGCTAATTTGTGTATTTTTAGAAGAGACAGGGTCTCACCATGTTGGCCAGGCTGGTTTTGAACTCCTGACCTCAGGTGGTCCACCCGCCTCAGCCTCCCAAAGTGCTGGGATTACAAGCATGAACTTGTAAAGAAACCTGGCCCCTTTCTTTCTTTCATTTTTTTAAAGTTCAGGGATACATGTGCAGGTTTGTTTTATAGGTAGACTTGTGTCATGAGGGCTTGTTGTACAGATTATTTCATCACCCAGGTATTAAACCTAGTAACCATTAGTTATTTTTCCTGATCTTCTCCCTCCTCCCACCCTACACCATCTGATAGGCTCCAGTGTGTGTTGTTCCCCTCTGTGTGTCTACGAGTTCTCATTATTTAGCTCCCACTTATAAATGAGAACTTGTGGTATTTGGTTTTCTCTTCCTGCATTAGTTTGCTAAGGATAATGGCCTCCAGCTCTATCCATGTCCATGCAAAAGACATGATCTCATTCTTTTTTATGTCTGCGTAGTATTCCATGGTGTATATGTACATTTTCTTTATCCAGCCTATTGATGGGCATTTGGGTTGATTCCATGTCTTTGCTATTGTGTATAGTGCTGCAATGAACATACACATGCCTGTGTCTTTATAATAGGATGATTTATATTCTTTTGGGTATACACCCAGTAATGGGATTGCTGGGTCAAATGGTATTTCTGTCTTTATGTCTTTGAGGAATCGCCACACTGTCTTCTAGAATTTTCCTGAGTGTATCAGTCAGGATGGGCTATGTTAGGCTGCAGTAACAAACACTGCCAATATTTTACCAACTTATAGCAACAGAGGTTCCTTTCTTGCTTGTACTGCATGTTCATTTTGGTTGCTCTATGGCTATTTTCCATGTCCTCTCCACTCTGGAACCCAGGATGATAGAGCTGCCTCTATCTAAAGGTTATCCATCATTATGGCAAAGGAAAAAAAAGAACATGGTGAATCACAAACTGGCTCTTACAACTTGTATTCAGAAATTGCACATATCACATCAATATCCATTTCCTACATTCTACAAGTCATGTGGCCAAGCTTTCACCAATGGGACAAAAAAGTATAATCCTCTGGCCAGGCACAGTGGCTCACGCCTGTAATCCCAGCACTTTGGGAGGCCAAGGCAGGCAGATTTCCTGAGCTTGGGAGTTCAAGATGAGCCTGGGCAACAAGGTGAAACACCATCTCTACTAAAATACAAAAAATTAGCCAGGTGTGGTGGCATGCACCTGTAATCCCAGATACTCGGGAGGCTGAGGCAGGAGAATCACTTGAACCTGGGAGTTGAAGGTTGCAGTGAGCTGAGACTGTGCCACTGTACCTCCAGCCTGGGTGACAGAGCGAGACTCCGTCTCCAAGAAAAAACAAAAAGGAAAGTATAATCCTCTCTCAGGGAGGGATGACAGACATTTTGGAACAGTAATACAGTTTGCTACAGTTGATGCATATAGAGTACTGATTTGTGGGTTAAGTTGAACCTAGTGTTGTAATTATCAGCTGATGTTCTTAACAGGGGTCTCAGGATACCCTGAGTAAACCCACTGATAAGTTCACCAGGAGAAAAATCAATTATATACCAGGAAAGCAATGGGAAGACCTAGATGAAAAATGGTGGAAATAAAAAGAAATAGATGTATAAAAAAGATGTGGAGGTAGAATCAGTTGAACTAACCTCTTAGAGTTTTAGAAACTTGACAAAATTATTCTGAAGTTTATTAGGAAGAATAAATAGGCAAGGGTGAGAATTTTGTATAAGAAAACTAATGGAGGGGGACTTACTCTACTAGATAGTAAACATATTGTAAAGCTATAATAGTTACAGAGAATGGCATTAAGTCAAGAATACTCAGGCAGACCAAGGGACAGAACAGAGAGCACAAAAACAGATGACTTAAAATAGTATGTTTCATTACAATAAAGGGGCCAGGCATGGTGGCTCATTCCTGTAATCTCAGCACTTTGGGAGGCCGAGGTGAGCAGATCACTTGAGGTCAGGAGTTTGAGACCAGCCTGACCAGTATGGTTAAACGCTGTCTGTACTAAAAATACAAAAATTAACTGGGCCTGGTGGCACTTGCCTGTAATCCCAGCTACTTGGGAGGCTGAGGCAGGAGAATTGCTTGAACCCAGGAGGCAGAGGTTGCAGTGAGCCAAGACTGTGCCATTGGACTCCAGCCTGGGCCACAGAATGAGGCTCCGTCTCAAAAAAAGAAATTACAATGAAGGAAGCACCCCCTAAAGAGTGGAAGGGACAGCTTGGTTAATACATAGTTAATAAACAGTTTAGGGAAAATTGACTCTTGGAGGAAAAAAGCAGTTAAGAGTCTCATCCTAAATTCCAAATAAATTTTAGTTGCATCAAGGAAATATATACATAAATAAAATAATGGATAAATTAAGAAAAAATATATGCGATGTTGTTTATGTAATTCCTGGATAAGAAAATTAATTCTTTCCAAGTGCAAAAGCAATAGAAAAAAATCCTCAAAGTAAATAAATAGATTGGCCACTTAAAAAATTTAATTTCCACATACGTGTGTGTGTATATATATGTATAATCTCATAGAAAATGAAAAATCAAAGAAGAACTGGGAAAAATAAATATCTTATAAAATACATCAATCAGTCATATCCTTAAGAGAACAAAGTACTTGTACTAATAAGACTAAATTCCCAAAAGAAAAATGAGCAAAGGCTATGAATAGACAATTTATTGAAGATGAACTATATAATTGGTTAACTAATTGCAAAGGGAAAGCTGAACAAATTTTCAACCTCAGCAATTATAAAAGAAATGCGAATTAACACCACGAGACAACATATTTTAACTTACTGAAGTAGCGAAGATTAAAACTATTTGAAGGTGGGAGGCTGCGTGGGGAAAGGCACTCCTTGGCATTGCTATGGACATCTGAGTTTGCAACCACCTTCTAGAGGGAGAGTTTGGCACTGTCGATGAGAAACCTCATTGATGTAATACTTTGCTTTCAGGAATCTATCTGGTGGGTCACTTTCAGCTATTCCCTCTAAGGAAATCATCAGAGATATGATCACAGACTTAGGTAAAAGGTGGTTGTTATGACAGCCTTATAATGTCAAAAATTTGGGAACACACAAAACGCCTAATACCTGGGATTCTCAAGAATAGATCAGTTTATGGCACAGGAAAAAATGGTATTTTTGAAGAAAATATCTCCCAGGGAGCTGCTTAGCAGTGAAGGGCAAGGAGGGAGGAATGCTACCCTTTGAACGGGTGTCCTGTTCAAAAGGTGATAGGGCAAATCCTGCAAAGTTCGCCTCCTTCCCTCTTCTGCCCCCAAGTTCCTGAGCCTGCACTGCCCTTGCAGAAGCAACCAATCCGTCCACGTTCTTTTCTTGCCGAAGGGTTTCTAAGCTGGACTATTAGCTCGACATGTGATTTTCGGAGACAGACGATTCAAGGATGTTCTTAGAATGATGAGAAAAGAAAGGGGACTGTCTGTGGTGGTTACAACTTTTGGTCTCCGTCACCTTTTCCTCCTCTGTAAGGGGTTGGACATCAAGATGGGAGAGGAGAGCAACACCTAGAAAGGGAAATAGGGAAGCAACTATGGGGTCTGAACTGAGGGTGGCAGGAAGGAGGAAACTGTTGTTTTTAGACAGTAGGGGAAGAGGAAAAGGTGAGAGAAGATGCCGAGAAAGTTAGCAGGGAAGAGGCTGATGTGAGACCGTCTCTCAAGGTAGTCTCCATGACTTAAGCAACAGGCTGAGTGACCTCCAAGTGGACAGGTGAGAATCCTGCAGGAGACGAGGAAAATGTGGTGGGAGCCCCGGAAGTGAAGTGAGGCAGGATGAGAAGGTTGCCGGGCAACGCGAGGTCCGGATGGACGCCTGGGCTTGTCTTTGTGGCCGCATCTTCGGCGCAATATGGCGAACCTCTCCACCAAGAGGAAACCATAAGGGTTAGGAGCAGAGGAAGAGGAGGCTTGACTGACTCAGGGTTGGGGGTACTCAAAGGGAGCGGTGGCCGGGTACCTAACAGTAGTGAGGGCAGAAGGATTGAGTCCCAGGTTAGGGCTGCTGAGAAGAGACCAGTAGGCTGACTGGCCAAACAAGATCGAGGCCAAGAACTGAACGCCGCAGTGAAGTTGGGGCCAGGGCAGCGTGGGTAAGAGTGAAAAAATGGGGGAGTCGAAAGAGCAGGGGATTCCAGGTCAGACCTTGAGATTGCCTGAGTAACCATGTGTTCAGCAACCAGAAATGAAAGGCAAGAAGCTGGTTGGGCCAATCTGGACTTTGGTAGGCACTAGGCATTTTTGCCGTTGAAGGTCTCTTCCTCAATAAAAATAAAATTTAAGAATGACATTTTACAACTGCATTGGTATAAAGGCACATCTATTAATATTATGTATTCAAGCATTGTCTTCAACGAAAGTTCAGGGTTTGTTCCTCGCTCTGATTTTAAAAGAAACAAAAACATTTCTTGCACTCCTCCAAGTATTTTGGGCCTAGGCACTGTTCCTGCTGTGCATGGTGGATAAGTCAGTCCTGCATGCAGCCTCCAAAATTGGGACGTCTGGGCCAAGCACCTGGGAACCAGGGTCCAAAGGAAGCCCAGATCTGTCTTCCATGGCTCCCCGACACCCTCCATGCTCAGCTCTTCCCAGCCTTTGCCTTTTCCCTAAAAGGCCCAAACTTCACACTGCCCTAGCGTGCCCACTCTGTCTTTCTAACCCCTTTTCCTCCTCCTCCTGGAGTTTCTCGTCCCACCTGCCCTGTCTTTCCAGCTTCACCTTTTACCACAGGTGAGTGCCAGGCACACGGGAGTGTACAGATGGAGAGGCTTGGGCAGAAGCACCGAGGCAACAGACAGGACATTCCAAAGGAGGGGCTGCCCCATGGGCAGAATATTCCTAAGAAGTGCCTGTCAACTTGAGTATTTGGGTCCTAAACCCCGCCCCCCCCAACATCAGGGATATAAAATGGGTCCAGCACTGCAAGTAAGGAAAAGGGTTCTTTGGGCCGGGCACAGTGGCTCACGCCTGTAATCCCAGCACTTTGGGAGGCTCAGGCGGATTGCCTGAGATCAGGAGTTCGCAACCAGCCTGGGTAACAAGGCGAAACCCCGTCTCTACCAAAATACAAAAAAAAAATTAGCCAGGCGTGGTGGCATGCACCTGCAGTCCCAGCTACTTGGGAGGCTGAGGCAGGAGAACTGCTTAAACCTGGGAGGCAGAGGTTGCAGTGAGCCAAGATCGCGCCACTGGCACTCCAGCCTGGGCAACAGAGTGAGACTCTGTCTCAAAAAAAAAAAAAAAAAAAAAAAAAGGATGAGGGTTCTCTGGATGTAGTTCTTCTGTCAGTCCCTTCTGTCTCTTCTCCCCAGTGGGAGAGGAGCTTTATTTTGACCCCTCAGAGAGCTTTGTCTTCTTGAGATTGGACACAGTGGTCTGTTATCTGGCTCCTTAAAGGCTGAGAGAGGGGCTGGTAAGCTGTGTTTTGGGAAGGGTGAGGGAGAGATGTTTGTATTGGATGTTCTGTCCACCAAGAGTTTGCTGGGGTAAAGCATGCTTGAATATTATCTCCTGGACCAGGTAGTGGGCCATGGGCATGGCAGCAGCCAGTATGAGGTTGTCTTAGGTACTACTTTAGACGTCACCTGACCAAGAGGGTGAACAGCCTTTAGTAAATAGAAGCGGGTGGTGCCACAGGATTCCCAGGGCCAAGAAAGGCCCTGGCCCAGGCATCAGCCTGCCACAGGGGGCTGCTGGGTGAGACCCTACAAAGGTACCCGTGAGAGAAGGGCTCAGCTTTAAACAGACCAAGACCAGAGAACCAGAAGCCAGATGGCCCTCATGACACCAGCCATGTCCCAATTTGGGGGCTCCCATTACCTTTTCTCCCTCCCAAAGGGGTTAGACATCAAGATAGGAAAGGGGAACAACACCTAGAAAGGGAAAGAGAGAAAAAATGGGGCCTGAACTAGGGAGAACAATCAACTTTAAATCAAGTTTGGAGTTCTGATTTTTATATGAATTGGACATTTTAATGATTGAAATTGGGTTTTAGGACTCAAAAGGCTTGAAGAACCATTCTACCTCAGAGTGACAAGAAAAGGTAAAGGATCTGCCCCATACTTCACCTAGGGGAAGGAGAATCGTCCCTGCAGAGTGCACTTAGGACAGTGGGAGACAAAAAGACAGTCGCTTTCTGATTGTATATGATGGGTCATTGTTCAATGCAAGAGCTGCTCTGGGCATATCATCAAAACAGTCTGCCCTCTTTCTGCTGTGTCTTTGCTTAAGCTGCTCCCTCAGCTGGGAAGAGTGGCATTCCTTGCCCTCTTGTTGAAATTCTCCTCCTTCAAGATCAAGTTTAAATTCCGTGCCTCTGTAACCTTTTCCCCAATCCCCAATCTCTAGCACTTTCATGAGACTGATACATAAAGTCAAAATGCCAACTAATTTAAATTGTATAAATGGTGCACCATGGGGAAAAGTTGAGTAAAATAAAAAGAAACTCCACTACCCAGAGATAAACATTAAAAGCAGGTGTTATTGATAAGCCAGGTACTATTTTTAAGTGCTTTGCAAATACCAACCCATTGGATTCCCATGGCATCACCAATGAGTGGGTACTACTACCATCCCTATTTTCCACTACATGTGGAAAGATTAGGTAACTTCACCAAGGTCTCACAGCCTACAAATTGTTGGGCCAGGATTTGAACCCAGGTGGTCCAGCCTCCATAGGCTGAGCTCTTAACCACTATACTAGGCTGCCTCACTTGCTACATATCTTTGGTGCCAGCCATATCACAAAGTACTCTGGTTGAATCACGCATGTGATAATGAGTAGTGCATTATCTTCTTTAAGGCAGACATACATAGCCATATCAAGCCTTTTCCTATACAAATATATGCATATAAACATACATGCAAATAACAAATATATAATATATAAATATATTAGTGAAAACAGGATAGGATACCCTACATAATATTTTTTAGCCTATTTTTCAAGTTAAAAATAAATCATGAATGTCCTTCTATATCAACAAATATACACTGCTATTTTTAATGGCTATGTACTCTTTTATTGTAACATACTGTAATAAATTTTCTGGTTTGGGACATTTTGATTTTTCACTTTTGCAATTATAAATATTGATTGGTGCTTTTTGGTATAAATCTTTCTTCACTACTCCATTATTTGCTTAACATAGTATATTAGTTTAATCATTGTATAACAAACTACCACAAACTTTGTGGCTTAAAACAAGACATTACCTCACAATTTCTGCTGATCAGGAGTCCAGATCCTCAGGGCTTATGTGGCTGCAGTCAAAGTGTTGACTGGGCTGTATTCTCATCTGGAGGCTCAACTGGGGAAGAATCTTCTTCCAAGTCCACTCAGCTGTTGGAAGAATTCATTTCCTTATGACTGTGGGACTAACAGCTTCCATTTAGTTTTGTCTTTGCTACCTGTCAGCAGTTCACATATGGCAGCTTGGTTCTTCAAGGCCATCAGGAGAGCAAGAATGAGTCTCCTAGCAGATGTAGTCTTTTTTTTTTTTTTTTTTCCTGAGATAGAGTTTGCTCTTGTTGCCCAGGCTAGAGTGCAATGGCAAGGTCTTGGCTCACTGCAACCTCCACCTCCTGGGTTCAAGTGATTCTCTGCCTTAGCTGGGATTATTGGCATGTGTCACCATACCCGGCTAACTTTTTGTATTTAGTAGAGACAAGGTTTCACTATGTTGGTCAGGCTGGTCTTGAACCCCTGACCTCAGGTGGTCCACCCACCTCGGCCTCCCAAAGTGCTGGGATTACAGGCATGAGCCACCATGGCTGGTGCAAGATGGAGTCTTATAAATTGGTATTTTCTAGGTAGATTCCTAAAAGTAGAAGGATGGGCCAAAGAGTACACAAAATTCTAGGATTTTTTTCCCATACATGTTGTCAAATTGTACTCTGGAAAAAATTGTACCAATATACCCTGCCACCCAGCAGTGTACAAGAGTGCCTGTCTCCCTAAACCCATGCTAACACTGGGAACCAATATTATTTTTTGTTTGTTAATCTAATAATTGAAAACTTGTTTCTCAGTGTTTTAACTTTGGGATGGCCAGTTTTACACATTTACTGCATTATGCATGCCAGAGTGAGTGGTGCATTATCTTCTTTAAGGCAGACATACAGAGGAAGCCAATTTGTTTTCAGAAGGTTGATTGGTGAGCAGGAAGAAGAATGGAGAGGCATACCATGTTCATGGATTGGAAGATTCAGCATAATAAAAATGTCAGGTCTCCCCAAATTACTATACAGATTTAACACAATTCCCATCAAAATCCCAGAAGGGCCGGGTGCGGTGGCTCACACCTGTAATCCCAGCACTTTGGGAGGCTGAGGCGGGTGGATCACAAGGTCAGGAGTTTGAGACCAGCCTGGCCAACATGGTGAAACCCTGTCTCTACTAAAAATACAAAAATTAGCTGGGTGTGGTGGCGGGCACCTATAACCCCAGGTACTTGGGAGACTGAGGCAGGAGAATTGCTTGAACCTGGGAGGTGGAGGTTGCAGTGAGCTGAGATCATGCCACTACACTCCAGCCTGGGCAACAGAGCAAGACTCCATCTCAAAAAAAAAAAAAAAAAAAAAAAAATTCCCAGGAAGATCTATCCAATTTCAAGACTTATTGTACAGCTACAGTAATAAAGACTGTATAGTATTGACAAACACATAGATCAATTGGCCAATTAGACAACCCAGAAATAGATCCACACACATATACCCAACTTAGTTTTGTCCAAAGTGCAAAAAAAATTCAATGGAAAAGTTATCTCCTTGTAAAAATGGTGCTGGAGCTATTATTCATCCATGGACAAAAATATGAGCCTTGACCTATGTCTCGCACCTTTACAAAAATTAACTCAGAATGCATTGTGCACTTAAATGTAAAACATAAAAATTTTAAACTCTTAGGAAACAGGAGAAAAATATTTGGGATCTAGTGATAGACAGTTCTTTGACCTGACACCAAAAACATGATCATAAACTGAAAAATTGATAAATTGGGATTCATCAAAATGAAAAAAAATTTGCCCTGCAAAATATCCTTAATTTAAGAGGATAAAAAGACAAACTGGAGAGTGGGAGAAAATATTTGTAAACCACATATGTGACAAAGAACTCATATCTAGAATATAAAAAAGAACTCTCAAAACTCAGTAGTAAAAGTGAAAACAATTTGACTAGAACATGGGCAAAAGACATGAAGAGACATTTTATTGAAGAAGTTTAAAGATGACAAGCACATGAAAAGATATTCAACATCATTAGCAATTAGGAAAACACAAAATAATAATGATATGTTATCACACACCTATCAGAATGGCTAAAATAGAAAATAGTGGCAACATCAAATGCTGGTAAGGATGCAGAGAGACTGGATCAAATATATATATTGCTGGTAGACATGTAAAATGGCACGTGTAAAATGGGAGACAGTGTGGCAGTTTTGTTTGTTGAGATGTGATATAGTGGAAATAGAACATTGGCTTGAGGCTGGGCGCAGTGGCTCACACCTGTAATTCCAGCACTTTGGGAGGCCCAGGTGGGTGGATCACCCGAGGTTGGGAGTTTGAGACCAGCCAGACCAACATGGAGAAACCCTGTCTCTACTAAAAATACAAAATTAGCCAGACGTGATGGTGCATGCCTGTAATCCCAGCTACTCAGGAGGCTGAGGCAAGAGAATCACTTGAACCTGGGAGGCAGAGGTTGCGGTGAGCCAAGATCATGCCATTGCACTCCATCCTGGGTGACAAGAGCGAAACTCCGTTCCTGCCTCCCCACCAAAAAAAAAAAAAAAAAAAAAAAAGGAACACTGGACTTGACTTGAATGCCAATTATGCCAATTTTATCACTCAACTGGCTGAACAAGTACCAACCTTGCAGAGCTTTGGTTTCTTCATCTGTGAACTGGGGATGAAAATAGTACCTACCCATAATTGAGAGCATTTAAATCAGGGGCTGGGAAATTACAGTCCTTGGACTAAATCTAGTCTGGCGCCTGTTTTGCAAATAAAGTTTTATTGGAGCATAGCCATAACCACACCACAAGGACAGAGTTGAATGTTTGTGACAGAGACTAGCCTACAAAGCCATTTACTAGATATACCTTTATAGAAAAACTTGCCAACCCCTGATCTAGATGATACATTGTATATAAAAAGTTTGAAAATAGTAATGCATTAATCGTAGTTGTTATTATATATCTTTAATAACAGACCTTCTGTTTCCCCAGAAGAAAGAATGGTTTTCTCACACAATGCCAATCTGAACAGGTAGATTTTTTTTTTTTTTTTTTTGAGACAGAGTCTCACTCTGACACCTAGGCTGGAGTACAGTGGCACGATCTTGGCTCACTGCAAACTTCACCTCCCAGATTCAAGTGATTCTACTGCCTCAGCCTCCTGAGTAGCTGGGATTACAGGCAAGCGCCACCACGCCCAGCTAATTTTTGTATTTTTAGTAGAGACGGGGTTTCACCATGTTGGTCAGGCTGGTCTCGAACTCCTGACCTCATGATCCTCCTGCCTCAGCCTCCTAACGTGCTGAGATTACAGGCATGCACCACCGCTCCCAGCCATTTGAGCAGGTAGATTTTTAAAAAGCTTGGATGACATATCCCCCAGTAAGAGTATCGTGCTAGCAATATTATATCTCGTAAGTAATATAAACAATCGGTTTGATAGATAACACTTTATATTATGAACAGTTTTAAACATAGAGAAAGGTGAGCTCCATACCTTTCTGGATATGGATACCAGCTGGATTTAGCAATTGTTAACATTTTGCCCTGTTTGCTTTATGACCTATTATCTCTATCTATCTATCCACCCACCTCACGTATCTGTCTTTATATATTATTTGCTCAATCATTTGAAAGCAAATTGCAGACATCATGAGTCTTCACCCCTAAATACTTCCTTAGCAAGGTGAACGCCCAAGGGATTCACCTTGCCTGCTGCCTAGACAGAGCTGATTCATCAAGACAGGGGAATTGCATTAGAGAAAGAGTAATTAATGCAGAGCCAGCTGTGCGGGAGACCTGAGTTTTATTTTTACTCAAATCATTCTGTCCGAACATTCAGGGAGCAGAATTTTTAAGGATAACTTGGTGGGTTGGGGGAAGCCAGTGAGCCAGGAGTGCTGATTGGTCAGAGATGAAATCGCAGTGAGCCAGGAGTGTTGATTGGTCAGAGATGAAATCATAGAGAGTCAAAGTTGTCTTACCCTGAGTCAGTTCCTGGGTGGGGGCCACAAGATCAGATGAGCCAGTTTATGCATCTGGGTGGTGCCAGCTGAGCCATCAAGTGCAGGGTCTGCAAAATGTCTCAAGCACTGATCTTAGGAGCACTTTAGGGAGGGTCAGAATCTTGTAGCCTCCAGCTGCATGACTCCTAAACTGTAATGTCTAATCCTGTGGCTCCTGTTAGTCTAGTCCCCAGGCAAGAAGGAGATCTGCTTTGGGAAAAAGGCTGTTACCATCTTCGTTTAAACTATGAACTACAAAGTTTCTCCCAACGTTGGTTCAGCCTATGCCCAGGAATGAACAAAGACAGTTTGGAGGTTAGAAGCAAGATGGAGTCAGCTAAGCCAGATGTCTTTCACTGTCTCAGTCATAATTCTGCAAAGGCAGTTTCATGTGCATCTTCTGTAAATAATGACTTTCTCCCGCAGAATCACAAAATCGTCCTAACATGTTATAAAAATTGCAACAATTCCCTAATATCATCTAATATTCAGCTTTCTCCAATTGTTCACAAAATGTATTTCTTACCTCTTTTTTTCAAACCAAGAACCAAGGAAGTTTATCTCAGTGTGTTTGGTTGTTCTGTTTCTTTTAATCTTATCCCTCCACCTTTTCTCCCTATGACACTGACTTTTTGAAGAGACAATTTCAGACCATTTAAACCAAATAAACTATGGGCTCTTGGCAGCAAGGCGATTTTTTTTTTTTTTTCGCTGTGCCTCTGAGCACTTAATACAGAACCAGCTGAAAAAATACTTTTTGACTTATTGATTGTGCTATGGAAACTAGGAGCATTCTGAACAAACGGAGCAGGAAGCCCTTCTCGTATTTGACTAATCAGTTAATTAACTTTTACTCTATGTGAGGCAATTACCCTAAAACATTCTGGTTTTGTGCTACCAGTTGTGGGACCAGAGCTTAATTTCTCCCTGTCTCAGGCTTCCCGGCAGTGACCTCCTAGATCAGCCCAGAGTTGGCCAACCCCCAGGCATATAAGCAAGCAGGGGAATAGTGAAAAAAGCATCTTTAAGATCAAGAACAGAACAGTGAGTTTTGGAGGAAGGTATTGAGGACAAGAGTGTATGGGTTGGGCACTACATGGTTGAAAAGGTAAAGCAATTTGGTTGATAAGGCACAGATCCTGAACTAACCTGTAAGACTTGTCTGGTTTTTGGACAGGTAAAATGGGGGAATTGTAAGGAGAGTTTATAGGTTTTAGAAGGCCATGCTGTAGCAGGTGAGTGATAACAGACTTTAATCATTTTAAAGCATGCTGCAGGATGGGATATTGGCATTGAGTGGGGTAAGAGTGATTAGGTTTTAATGGGATGTAAGGGGTGCATCATTTGTCGCCAAGGAGGGAGTAGTGGTATCCTATACTTGTGGATTAAGGTGGGGAGATACAAGGAGAGGATGTGAAGGAGGTTTTGAACTGGGGAAAAGGGCAGCAATGAGGTGTGACTTTAGCCTAGGAATAGTCAGGGAAAGAGATAATTTAGTTAAAATGCCTTGACCTAATAAGGGAGCTGGGCAGGTGGGGATAACTAAAAAGGAGAGCATAAAAGACTGTTGTCCAGGCTGGCACCAGAGTTGGGGAGTTTTAAGAGGTTTAGCAGCCTGGCCGTCAATACCCACAACAGTTATGGAGGCAAGGGAAACAGGCCCCCGAAAAGAAGGTCATGTGGAGTGGGAGAAGGTCATGTGGAGTGGGAGAAGGT